>NC_080710.1:25545779-25558279 GCF_019097595.1 Hemibagrus wyckioides | reverse complement strand
TTCGGTCTGTAATCTGATACAGGATGTCAAAATGTCTCAGATTCTCCTACTCTGCTTTTGGAATCAAATTAAATTATCCTGTTTTCACCTTTTTTTTTAATGCTATACCATTACAGAATTTTTAGCAATGCTATAAAGCATTTTTGAGAATTTGGAGGTTGAGATACATGCAAAAGAAATGATTTAGCCCGTAGGAATGTCTGTAGCTTTCAGAACTACATTTTATAGAATTTTTTCAAATGTGCATCATGTTCAAGAGAACTAGTCTTCAATTCATATGAAGCAATAACAAGCACTCATTTACTTTAATTAGTAAGGCTTTGTTCTGTATCGAGTGTGTTTTGTATTACACAAAGCTAATGTTACCCAGAGAGCAGCACATTACAGACACATTTTTCCTGATGTCTTTATTTCTCATTCTTCAGTACGGTTTCCTAAATTGCATAAAAGCGAAATGGCATTATGAACTGACATATATAGTGAATCTCTGTGGAGCTGGAAGTGCGCGAATCATATTGTAAAACAGTGGCGGTGTCATAACGGCTGAAATTCCATCAGCGGAGGGACTGGTGCTACATGCATGAGCGCATCACACTTGGAGATGGATGGATGCTTTCTAATCCACGAAGACTTGGAGTGCAATGATGCTGACTTTCTTCAGAAATCTTAATATTCTACAAGAACCCACAAACACACACAGATACCCAGACATTCTTTTGCACACAAATTTAATACTGGGGTAAACATAAGGATAGATGTACTTCCTTCCCTTTATTTTATTGGTCTGTAAATGAAGGAAATGTGCAGTCACATCTATTCCATCACCACCAGTGGAAATCCTTAGACTGTAAATCCTTGCACAAGGCTCTGAGGACATCATTAGCCATAGAAGACACACAGCTACATGCCTGTTCCTTCTGGATTATTAGGATTTCTCAGCAAGTAAGATTTCTCTGAGGGAAAGGAAACTGTCCATTTCACTGAGTCTGCTTTTGCCATCATTATTAGTTCGCTGATTATTCACTGTCTACTACTGCAATAACGACCTCACACAATCACGCCTAAGGTTCAGATTCTGCATGTGCACGTTTTAAGTCTCTGTATTCACAAGGCACATCATGTCTAATGGCTAATTAGTACCACTCTCCACTCTAGATCCTCCGGTAACCTTAATCTGCTGGCTCTTTCTTCCAAAGTGCTCGCTTTGTTCTTTTCTCTGCTCCCTGCATGAAAAGATTCTTTTTTGCAACAGTCTCTAGCAGGTCTTAATTAGTAGGTACATTTTCATTAGATGGTATAAGATGCTGTAGACTTTTAATGGTTTGTGAAATCTCATCATTTGGAGTAAATAGTCCCGGGGTTATGGCTCATTTGAGGGAGATTTTTTTTAGATCTTTTTTAGAGGGTAGGGCTTCCGCGCACTTGTGTGTATACAGTACAAAACAAAAAGAGGGGAAATGCTGTTATTCAGCAAAAGACCATAGTCATAGACATGGGTTCCACTTGGAAACTCTACTGATAGGGGAAAACTTGAATAAAAGAGTTTCTCCAGAGGGTTCAACAACAAAAAAAAGGTATTAATTTTCTGTATTTAACCTTTTTTCTAAGAATGGGTACTGTAAAAAATAAATGTTGCAGCTAATAATAATAATATTAATAATAATAAAACAATTGTCTTAAAGTAGCTGTTGCCATAATAGTTTATGTGAACTTGTATAAAACATCATATTACCCTAACCTGAAAGATGCTATAACATTTACTGTGACATGACAGTTTATTTACTCTAGCTTGTGAAAAGTTCTATACCAAAACATGAACAAAGCCTCTGCACTGCAATCAGGCGTAAATGAGATACCATTTACAAGATTGTTTTCTAACACCTAAAGAAAAAAAATGCATGCTTCTTCTCTTTCTTTTTTTCACTTGTCCCTTTTTCTTTTCATTTACCAAACCACAGATCCCATAGCAATGAAAGTCATATGCTCATGATTGGCTTTCTGATTTAGTCCTGTCTCCACCCTTGTCCCCTCACTGGTTTTATTTCTCTTCTGTATTGTGTGCATCTGTACTGTGTTAGTTCATTACTTTGTCTAGGTATAACTGGCTTTTACTTTGTTTGGTTGCAAAGTCTCACTAGATGTTATTGTGTGTTTGTAAGCCTTGCATAAGCTCTATGCCTGGTTTCGTAGTTTCATGTTTCCTGGTTTTCACCCTTGCCTCTTTTCCCTATCGTACAACAATGGATTATCCTCATTTAATGGCATCTAACTGTATTTTAACCCCAACTATGGACTTCACCTCAACTATGGAATTTTTGTCCTTGCACTATATGTTACATATACATGGGTTACTAGTGGTAATCCCACCAGCATATACTGTATGTGATGACAAATATCATGGCAATCCATAAAAGAACTGGCATAAAAGTGCCAAAAACTGAAATAAATCTAAACCATCAATTATAATGTTGCGATCTGTAATCACCCAAACTCTAACACTTTATGTATTATATGTGATGGCATCAAACATGGAATCTTGGAAACCTTACAGCTATAAAAAGATATGCTGTCATGACATGTTAGTGTTTGTCACATTTCTGACGTTTATGTCAGTCCGATGACAAAAGGCTCAAGTAGAGTGTTAGTAAAAATACATGTGGGATATTTCAAACTTCTATATGAGAATACAGCAGTATCATTTCCCCTTAAACATCAACACGATACCTCATGCAAATGAAATTCCATTCCAAAGCTGTTATTATACTGAGCAAGTTTATCTCCTTGATGAGCCTGTCACATTTTATTTATATATATATATATATATATATATATATATATATATATATATATATATATATATATAGAGCACTTTTATCTAAATCTGCATAAAGATCTGAATCCCTACTGAACAAGTCAGAGGTGACCATGAAATTGAAAATCTCCCTGTCATCTCCCTGACAATGTGGAAGAAACCTTAAATAAGAAGTCATCCTCTTCTGAGTAACACCTGATTAGTGGTATTTTGTTATTGTAACCAATAGCAAACTATCATAGGCAAATGAAAAGATCAGCACTGCTCTAAATATCAAATTTGACCTTTGGGTGTCGATACATTCTCACCTGGGGTGAGTACATGTACTTCAACAGTGTTGAACATCACAGTGGGGTTGATCCTTTGTCTTACAGAACTAAAATTGTGCATTCCAGTTAGAAACACTCCCTATAAATATTTTAGAGTGATGTGCATTTATGCTGTGCATAGTGGAACAATAGTACAGCTACAGATTTATACAGTGAAGACAAAGGAATATATATTTTTTTCATAATCTGAAATTGAATTTAAGGACAACCAAATGTAACACTGACAAACTGCTAAACCTTTCACACCAGGGTATGAAATGGATATACACTGATCAGCCATAACAATAAAACCACCTAATATTGCTTAATATTGTGTAGGTCCGTATTGTGCCATGGCATGGACTCCATAAGGCCCACAGATGCTTGATCGGTTTGAGATCTGGGAAATGTTCCTCAAACCATTCCTGAGCAATTTTTGCAGTGTGGCAGGGAGCATTACCCGGCTGAAAGAGGCCACTGCCGTAAGAGAATACTGCTGCTATGAAGGGGTGTACTTAAGTTTAGGTAGGTGGTACGTGTTAGAGCAGCATCCACACGAATGTCAGGACTCTAGGTTTCCAAGGAGAACATTGCCCAGAGCATTACGCTACCTCTTTTGGCTTGCCATTATCCCATAGTGCATTCTGGTGCCATCTCTTCAAGCAATGCACACACACACACACACGGCAATCCACATGATGTTAAAGAAAACAAGGGGCCAGCATGGGTCACCAAGCTGTGACACTTTGCGTGTTCTTACACCTATATAGCCAGCATTAACTCTTTTAGCAATTTGTGCTACAGTATATTTGCTCGACCAGACAGAATAGCCTTCGCTTACAATGAACATTACTACATACTTGCAGTATTCTTTGTTTATTTTGAACCTCAAAGCAGAAATAAGCAAGAGGAAAGCTGATACAGGTTTAGAGACACTCCCTGTTCATAAAAACAGATTATTGCTTACAGACCCATTCGGCATGCACACTAATAGCTCCTCATACCTCATATCTTTAACATATATAATTTATAAACTCTTACACTTTAAGCTTGTTCCTACTTCTTTCCTACTAAATTGCATTTGCTTTTACTGTACATAAGTGTGGCACCAAAGCGGAAACCCATTCTCCAGCAAATCAAAACATGCGCTTGGAGAAATGATGCAACTCCAGAACATCACATTACAATTTCAGCAGAGAAGAGTGTAGTGAGGCATGAATGTTTGTGTCTGAGTGTGTATGTGTGGGTAGCAGCGTCATGTATATAGGTCAAATCTCCTCAGAAAGATGAGTTCTTATAAGGTTATAAACCAGCGCCTCTGGCACTCACTTCCTCTTACTCTGTATGGAGCTTTCCAAAAAGACAAATTAGCTTCATTACACGCAATTCTTTGCAATGTCCTTTCTCACCCATTTTCCTCCCAAAAAACAAAACAAAACAAAACAAAAAAAAAACCAACAAAAAAACGACAACAATGACAATGTTGCTTTCAAACGTTTGGTTGTGTCTATGTCTATGTATCATATAATATTACTAACTAATGCTTTTAAATAAATAAATAAATAAATATTATAATTCAGTTATAATTCAGAAGTCATTTCTTATAAGTTATGTCATTTCAAAAATAGCCATAAAATTAATAAAAAATCCCAGAGTTCCTCAGCTTTGTAGCATAAGCACTAAAAGTAGCTTCATCACTTAGATTCTGTTTTGTTCTTTCCCTCCATCCTTTCCACTGTACAGTATCACATGCAGCAATAGTTTTGCATCTTACAATTTTTTTGACCAATTTGACGACATCATCACGACACACTTTCCACTGAAGTTTGTAATTTCACAAATTTAGGGCTAAGTAGTTTTTCACAAAAGCATTTCTGCAAGTTGCATTGCAAATTTTGAAAAGAAGAAAATTAAGCATTTTTGTCTGCAACAGTCACAAAAAAAATCCACAATATCCAGGAGGCACTGACTAAGCTGAAAAAGTTGAAATTCAACACATTCAAGCAATGAACCAATTAGATGCCATGTTAATTATATACTATACGAAAATCATGGAAATCATCAAGAGAATGGACAAAAGTAAACAAAGCACTTACACATAAAAAGCTCTACACTTATCCTTATACACTTATCCTTTTCTCAAACAACAAATCGATCTCATAAGAACTTCTCTCTCTGCATACCTGTACAGGATGTGCTATGTCCTCACAACAAGGATGTTGTGACGTTAACATTCAATCATGTATGGAGCTTTCAACAAGGAAGTTTCTCTAAATTTTCCTTTAAATCAACACAGACATGTTTGCAGAAACAGAAAGTCAGTGAACCCAACTACCCAAGTCTAAACTTTACTGAAAACCTGTGGTCTGAATTCGAGACAGAAGTCTGCATGCACAATGCTCAGAATATTAATGCCTAGAAGACTGATCCAAGACTGGACCCTAGACAAGTTTCTCCAGCTTGAATAGCCAGGACAGGAAGAGTGTGAGTGCTATTACTTTTCAGTTCTCTCTTAGACTTCTCATACTGTAAAACTGTTGTGCTAGAGTTGTGTAACTATTGTGTAGGGGTTGATCATTTTGAAAAAAAGAAATAAATAAAAGTAATTAAATAATTAAATAATTAAATAATTAATTAAATAAATAAATAAATGCTTGGAAAAAGGTATATAGTATTAAAGGAAGTACATAATGCCTTCATATGTGGAAGCAAATTCATATCATATCATGTTTTATTGCGTAATACTTTGCTCATTTACACGATGGGTGCCAATAATTATGCACCTGACTGTACAGTGTATAATAAACAAGTTTAAATATGAAGGAATGGCTATTTTAAGCTATTCCTATCCTCCAATCCAAAAGATTGCTATGTTAGTGTAAGATATCAGATAATCAATATTAATACACAGTTATATAAACCTGTCTGACTCAGCAGGCTGCTTCTTGCCTCATCAGAGTAAATTTTTACTGACAGGTCCTATTTCCTGCTAATATTGAATGGGGGGGTTTGTGAATGGAAGTTGTTGTTGTTTGAAAGTTCCAAATATCTGACAGTAATATGAAGAGTAGGCTGTGTTTACCAAATTGTTAGTGAATGTGTCTGTAAATGTTTTCATGCACTAAAGTGAACTACAAAATTCCTGATCAGATTTCATTCCGGTACTGCTCATTTTCTTTACACTCACAAAGTATTTTCATAAATGCCATTCCCCTGGACAATGTGTTCACAGCACAGAATTACATTTAGTAACAACAAAAAAAAGCATTAAAATAATGACAAAATGGTGACAGCCTTCCACCTTAGCACATCTGGAGGCTAAATCTTCCAGTAATACAGTGCATCAATAGCCATAGATACTTACTAACTCTTCATCCTTTTCTAGGGTGCCATTTTATTTTCATTTCTATATTTATTGAATGGCTATGAGTATTTGTCCTCATTATTAGACTGTTTTGGATTGTTTTCATTTAAATCTTGTAAAATCCAACAACCTTTACAAAATTAAAGCAAAATTTATTCACTCAAAAAAGATGTCTTGAATGAAAATAAATCAATCATAAATGTAAATGTGAAAATCTAACTTTGCATTGTAGGCTAAAATGTTTTTTATGAACATCAATGATTACTCATAGAAACTAAGTGGATGAAACTAACAGAATTTTCACAGAAAAGACATTTCATCTGGTGGGGCATGGGGGCATATGGAGTAGCACCTTTAATATGGACCTCCAGGATCAGGGTTTGGATTCCAGCCACTGCCCTTCATGTGTGGAGCTTGCATGTTCTCTCTCTGCTTATGGTTTGCTGATTGTCACTAAACTGGTTCAAGACATCAAGTTCATAAGATATCTCATCCGTAAATGCTTGTGTGAAAAATTTCTTCTAAGCCACCTTGATGAATGAAGCTCAATGCATGATTCTTCCTAATGAACAAGGAATCATTCATGACAGTCTGAAATTAATCCATGGTTTAATCGATAGTTTTCTCCTAAACTTAATCTCTTCTAAATTGTATAATACTTGAGGCCCTACATGCTATTGAGTAAAGCATGGCTCTATAAATATAACCCTGGAAAGTCAAAGCACAGTAAAATACATTGGATTTTACGCGCTAATTAAATTAAGAATTAGGTTAAGGAATGAATCAAAGCCAGGAAGTCACCAAATTGTACATTAAACCTCAACACTTTCACACTGAGAAAATCATCCAACTGACTAACCCTGGGGTTGAGTCAGAGTCAGAGTTGAGTGCAGGGCACTCAAGTTCTTCCATCCCAACCTTCACAAACCATGTCTTCATGGAGCTCGCTTTGTGCACAGCTCCAGGTTTTTAGTTTATTTTAAGAGAATAACCAAATATAGTGTAAACTAAAATAACATAAAATAAAAAATAAGTATAATAATAATAATAATAATAATAATAATAATAATAATAATAATAATAATTATTATTATTATTATTATTATTATTATTATTATTATTATTAATAATAATATTATTGTATAGTTTTGGTGATGTTTACGTTTATGCTAATGCTAGTGCCAGTGTGCTAGTTTGTATAACTGGGTATGCTTTCCCAAAAATAAAATGGCAACCCAAGCATGCAAATATTCAAATCTTATGTTCCTCACTGACATGATCTAGGAGAAAGACAGTTATATACAGTAAAGAGCGGTCTGACTTAGGAAGCAATGCTCATGTCTCAAAGAAATCTCCTTGAACAATTTACAGTTCCTTTTTTCATTCTGTTTTTTTTTTTTGGACACTACCTCTGTATTAGTCTGCTTAAGGTCATACTATATTGCTTGCCTTATCCAAATTGCCTTATCCAAATTTTTGCATTCCTTATGGCATGTATCAGTGTAAGGATTTTTTAACATGCAACTCATGACAGTGATATCTACTAAACAAATATGCAGTCTCAGCAATAGATATATAAATATCATCCTTTTGACCATTTGTCACTTGCTGTTTCCTATATAGGAAAGTAGTCACACCACCGCTATGTGACTACTTTCCTATATAGTGGTGGTAGCTCAAGTGTTTCAGGCTCTGGTTTGTTGACCGGAAGATTGGGACTCAAGCCCTAGCACCACCAAGTTGCCATTGTTAGGCCCTTGAGCAAGGCCCTCAACCCCCCTGCTCCAGGGGTGCTGCATCATGTCATGTCAGGGCTGGAAGAGGGTTGAGCCTCTTAGTTCCAGTGAAGAGAAAGCATACTAAGACATAATAGAAAATTATGTGCTTCGAACTTTGTGGCAAAAGTTTGGGGAAGAACCACATATGAGCGTGATGGTCAGGTGTCCACACACTTTTGGCTATATAGTTTAAGTTGCAGCATTTGCTGATGGAGGAAATTCCTTACATTGTATGCTTTAGTCCAATCAATAATGCAAAAGAAATGATTCTGTATGCTGAACTCTGTGAGAGGACAAAAAACATAAATCACTGATTAGTAATATATTGTTTGTGTTAATCCTCAGTGTTGACTGACAGAGTCTGCTCAGGAAATTAAAATGATTTTTATCACAGTGCTGTTGAAAAATAGATTCTGATTGGTCAAAAGGCATTGGTTAGTTAAGCAATATCCCACTGGCAATATTGTTTTCATATATAACAGTTCTATGAACAAGTAATTAATATCACTTAACTGACATTTTTCAGTATAGTATGATCAATTATTCAGTCTATATTTACTCTGCAAACAGAAACAGATACCAAAGAAGCCACACTCACACAGAATGTCAGCTAGCTAACTAGAATTGGTTTGTACAACAATTTGGCTTCCCTTTTTACCTGTTCACCATCTTATTTGTCTGAGTTTTCATATATTGTAAATCAAAAGTTATATTCCTGGAAAATACTGTTTGTCTTGTCCACTGATGATGTCACCATCACTACTGTAGTAAAGGTTTCGAACTAGGAAGTGGAATTTTATATGGCAGCTGATCGGAGTGATACACACAGTGAAACGCCCAGTAGTGCAGGCTGAATGACTAATCACAGGTTCATATTAATTAGCAATTTCTCCAGTCTTCCACGTCTTTCTGTTAGGGGATGTTTATATAACACACACACAAATATATATATATATATATATATATAAGGATCAGCAATTGACACTTACAGTCAGTTTTCAAGACAGAGAACTTTGGTCTTTACAAATTCTCTATAACATTTTCTTGTTGTTTTTTTGTTGTAGTGACTGGGTGTGACATGTATAGCTGTTATAATGTTATATAATAAATGATAACAGAAACTAATTTATTTGCAATTGTAGCTAAATGGATTAAAATTGTGTTTAATAAATGACTAATGCCATCTTTTCAAATGACTGTAGTGTAATAGGAATAAAACACTCGTTTCATTTTATTTTGGGACGTGTGGAACATACTTCGGAGTAATAACAATTACTTCGCTTTGTGTCAGGCCACACCACACCACTCCACTGATTCAACCATTGATTATTTTCCTATACCAGCACACCCTGTTATGCATTATTCTTTCATAAAACACGTGTACTGTTTTAAATACTGAAGACAGGGGTCCTTGGTCAAACTTTAATATTAATCTGTTCATTTTTCATGTGTTACCTGGCCCAGGTGTGTTTATAGCTTGTATGTGTATGTATATAAAATATATAACATGCTATATAAATATAACATGCTAAGTGATCACGTTATGAACCTTTTGGCCATCCAGTCAATGGTTTCTCACATGTTTATAGCCCTAGCGTTGTGGGAAAGCCTTACATTAGCTACCCTTGCTCAGGGGTTACACGCCGTGATATTAAAAAAAAAAAAAAAATCTGCACCGCGACTTACCTGAGAGAATAAAACCTGCCTGTGGATCATGCTCCCATCACTGACCATGCTGAGAGCGACGCTCCGTGCTCCCCATGGTAATGTTTTTAGCCGTAAGGTTCCCACACGGAAGTGAACACAGTGAACCGCTGTGATAAAGGTGCTCGGGTTGCCGCTTTATCCCCATCTGCTCGTGTTCACTGGGTACCATGGACAGCAACCTATCAGCGCACGCCGTTTCTCACGCGCGCTCTGGCTCCGCCTACCATAGCTCCCGCGAACACGTGAACTCCACAGTCTAGTGTGATTTCAGAGCTGCACAGATAATGTGGTCATTGTTTTGGCATAATCAATTAAACGGAATTTCTAACTAAATACTAGCCAAATTGTGCTAACTGATGAATATATATTGATCATGAATATAACTGATGAGATATTGGGGTTTTTTTAAAAGTGAATTTGGTGTATTTCATTTGGTGTATGCTGTCATTCATTCATTCATTCATTTTTTTGCATTTACTGTTACTTATATTAACAATTTAAATGATTCACTGTGTGACTAAATGATATTTTGAACTTTATACCATTGGAAGAACATAGGCTTATAATGTGCATCGAGTTTTTAGTTTAGTTTAAGAGACAAATATAGTGACAAAATATAGTGTAAACTAAAATAATATAAAATAAAAAAATAAGTATAATCATGATATTATAATATATGGTTATTATTACTATTATTGTATAGTTTTGTTGATGTGTATGTTTATGCTAATGCTAGTGCCAGTTTGCTAGTTTGTATAACTGGGTATGCTTTCCCAAAAATAAAACAGCAACCCAAGCATGCAAATATTCAAATATTATCTTATGTTCCTCACTGACATGATCTAGGAGAAAGACAGTTATATACAGTAAAGAGCGGTCTGACTTAGGAAGCAATGCAGAATAGCAGCAAATGGCTTAGCTTCCTGACACGGAATATCTTTAATTGCAAGTAAAGCACATTAGTATTAGTCAAATCAATTTACTCAAGGTAGATGCTGACAGTCACAGCGCTGGCTAAATGACCAAAAAACATGCCATTTTTTTTCTTCACAGAATCTACCCATATCACAATTCTTATACAAGGCTTATGCTAATATTATAACATTCAAAAACAATAACATTAAACTTGTGCTATAAACCCTCATGTCTCAAAGAAATCTCCTTGAACAATTTACAGTTCCTTTTTTCATTCTGGTTTTTTTTTTTTTTTGGACACTACCTCTGTATTAGTCTGCTTAAGGTCATACTATATTTCTTGCCTCATCCAAATTGCCTTATCCAAATTTTTGCATTCCTTATGGCATGTATCAGTGTAAGGATTTTTTAACATGCAACTCATGACAGTGATATCTACTAAACAAATATGCAGTCTCAGCAATAGATATATAAATATCATCCTTTTGACCATTTGTCACTTGTTGTTGATTGCTCGTTTCTGATTGGCGAGAAAGTGTTGGTTCATTTTCTATACAAATCAGTTACGACAGTTTCGGCTGCAAGGCAAATGCCAGCTTGGTATTAATACGCTCATTCTAACATGTTATCATTTCTTTAGTAAAAACCTACTCAGGAAATTGTATGGCAGATACTCTTTGTGAACAGGGTTGACGTGGCTTTCTATGAGTAGTTGTTTATTTGGTATTTTTGGAGTCTCCTGTTCAAATGCTTTGTAAAAGTCTGAACAATCTGCATTTTGCTGTCTTATTAACTTAAAGAGGGGGGGAAAAAGAGTGACTGTTTTTTAACAAAAGCAGTAACAGGAAATTAACTTTTGCAACATTAAACTTAATCATTGCCAAATCACTGTGGTGTAAAAATAATAATCAGCATTGTTGGTGGTGATAATAACCCCTTTTTTCACATTGGACCACCTCACACCACCGCTATGTGACTACTTTCCTATATAGCGGTGGTAGCTCAAGTGTTTCAGGCTCTGGTTTGTTGACTGGAAGATTGGGATTCAAGCCCTAGCACCACCAAGTTGCCATTGTTAGGCCCTTGAGCAAGGCCCTCAACCCCCCTGCTCCAGGGGTGCTGCATCATGTCTGACCCTGTGCTCTGACCCCAACCCCCAAAGATGGGAAATGTGAAGAAAGAATTTTACTGTTCAGTAATATATATGTGACAAATAAATACAACTCAACAGCATATCGATGTGTTTTATCACTGTCTGTATTATCTTATACCACAGTCAATTTGCTAATGATTAGACATTTATGAATTAAAGAATAATTGTTCCTTACTTTATAGTTGCCTGGAATCTGGAATTCACTGCAGGTTTCCTAAATATATGCAACTTTATCTATTAAAATAAGTGATTTGACAAGATTAACATCTTTTTTACTTTATCTATATTGAACTATGTATAGTCTTATTGCATATCTCATTCTTGCCAAACCCTACCATTAATATTTCAGGACCACCAAAGGCATTTCCTTACAACGTTGCATTTGATCTTACATATTTCTCATGAATTATTGACCCTGTGAAAATGTTTTTGGAGTGTTCATCTGCATGTATTTCATATATAT
>NC_080710.1:25448279-25540779 GCF_019097595.1 Hemibagrus wyckioides | reverse complement strand
TCATCCTCTCAGTCAGGTTTCTCATCTGCAAGCAAAAAATGAAGAAAGCGTAACATCAAAAAAAGAAAAAAAAAAGATGAATGACATAGCGAGCTCCGCTAAGCACTCTACATATGAGATTCATGCCTTTCTTATGCATTTCATTGGTTTTCTTCTTCTGATAAGAGGAATCAGTATTGCCTGATTGGAAACGTTCCCAGATGTTACTTCTATGCAAATCACACATGCTTAATTAATCATATCTAGCTCATATTGATTTAAATAATCACTATCCATATGGCTGTAGGTTTTCAATAAGCCTACAGATTACCAGGCACTACAAAACATTTATACATTCAGTACATACTGCATAGGATGACAGTCTATCACAGGACACCATTGATTCACATACTGCACACCGATGAACATTTTTGTGTAGCCAAATGTTGGGAAGGTGGAGTAATTGGAGAACCTAAAAAAAAACAAAAAACGTATGAACCAATGCAAAATTCCACACTGACAGTAATGTAAAGCATGGATCAAACCAAGGACCCACAAGGTTGTGATGCACAGAGGTCCATTATTTCTAGACTCAATTAATCATATCTAACTCATATTGATCCAAGTAATCATTGTAGTGCTGTAGGTATTGATCAAATCTATTATCAGACATAAAACAAGCACATTTTCTAGGTGTTGGTGCTTCTGTGGTTAAGGCTTTGGGCTGCTTATCAGACGGTTCAAATCCTTGTACTGCCAATATTCCTAATTGCGGTCATTTCCACATTTGCATTGTTTAAAAAGCGGACTCGGGGTTGTTTAACTGAAGAGTGTTTGTTTTTTGAGCCTTGGAACTTCCCAGAGAAGCAACACCTGGTCCTTTCGAAAATGATTGTTTGGGGATTGCTGCTACCAAAATACTGTGTGGTCTTCATCGAGTATGGAAGCTATCCAGTCTCGGCGCTGCATGCAGAGCAACGTGATTAGTCCAACTTGTCATGTCCCCTCAGAGAAAAGTCTTATGATCAGTGCTGTAGATGGAAGGCCATACTGATATGCACTATAAAACCAGCTGTTCATAGGAATGGAGCGCTAACAAGTAGCTCACCATTAAACATATTAGCATATTAAAAAAAAGGCATCTAAAAAGTTAAGTTCCTCTCTTCTTGAGTGTTGGTGCCAAAGGAAAATAATAAAACATTGTGTGCACAAATGTAAGGCAAGCATGAAAATTTGCTAAGAGATGGCACCACATAGTCTGCTTTTGAATCCCCTCTGCAACCTAATGGCTAAAAATCTGGACACGCCACTGATGAAAATGCTTCTGGGCTGGAAAACATAATTGAGTTTTGACAGCAAGCGTAGCACAGGGTTATAATGAATTTGGGGTCGTCCTGGAAACAGTCAATCAAAACTTGGCAATCGTGTTAGAAATACATTGATTAGGCAGAAGTTCAGTATCATTAAGCCTCACAGTTAGGCACAAATACTCTGAGCTCCAGCAGTGCCTGTTGGGCCGTGGAGTTTTTTTTTTCTTTTTTAATATACAAAAGAAAAGATTAAAAGAGCAGGATGTGAGATGCCATACGCCAGTCTCGAACCCCTCTCACAGGCGCGCGCACGCACGCACGCACACAGGCACGCACGTGCCTTTCCTGTCGTTGTTTCCGTCGGTTTTTCTCCCCCGCGAGACCAACACCTGCATTGTGCTGCGTCACACTCGGCGGCGTGTGCTAGACGGAAACGTTTTAATTACAGCGCGCGCGCAGCCTCCGGGGACCGAACCGCTCGTCACCTAATTTACAGATTTATTTATTTATATCCGGAAACATAAATATGAAGCGTCAAGCTTTTTTGCTTTCTTTTTTTTTTCTTCCTTTCGTTGTTTACATTTCCTTCTCTAGTGATGGGTGATTTTTATTTTTTATTTTTTATGGATGATTTAAGTGCAGCAATAAAAAAAAAAAAAAAAAAAAAAAATCAATCTAGTTGAAGCTCGAGACCGGGACGGAAAAAAGCACGCCTCTGCTTTAGGTTAACGCTTCCATACGGTACATACAGCCTTTATATGAGTTCTTTATGCTTTGCCAAACTCAAAATGTGTGACTAAATGTGTGGGTTGAGTTTTTCTTTTTTCTTTCATTAATTAATTATTTCAGAGGCAGACTGAGAGAAAAACCTGATGTAAGCAATATTTTGTTTATAGCAGGAGCATATGCGCGAGCATCAAGGCTTTCCATACAGATTGGTTTGGACAAGAATTTCCCTCTTCTGTTTAATCTGGGACCCAGCACCGGACCTCTTTGCTAGTGTGCCAACAAACATTGGCTACATTAGATTAAAGCAGTCATTAATGCAAAGAAATGTTTTACCCACAACATTTAAAGAAATATTCAGCTGTGAGCATAAATCACCAAACTGTACTGGTCTGCTGTTTCACTGATATATCCATAACCAGGAGTGTGTTTTCCACAGTGTTAAATCCTGCATAATTTAAAATGCATGGAGTAAAAGGAAACTTTGGCTTTTAATAATCATTTCTTGGTCATGCTCTTTGATTGCACAGTTGTAGTGCATGCCAATAAATTCTCCCCCGTGCTGTCATGGTGAGAAACTCAGCTGGCAGTGATACAAAAGCTCAAATGCAATCAATTACCACAACACAGAGACTGCCTGTATTAGAAAGCAAGCTTAATTAGTGGTAGAGATTAAAACATGGTAGTACAAACCAGTAGTTCTGTACAACATGCCTTACATGGTTCTGTGGGGTGACTTTGGATTAGATTTTAGATTCCTCTACACTCAAAGACAATAATGACTTCGATTGTTCCTCTGGGGGTCTAAAAGTGGTGTATGGTACAAACTCTATATAAGAGGTGATTATTCATTCATTTATTCATCTTCAGTAAGCGCTTTATCCTAGTCAGGGTCATGGTAGATCTGGAGCTTATCCTGCAGAAATGCCAGAATGCATTTTAAATTGGCGCTGTTGGAAGTTTAAGCAGCGTACATGTGACGTGCATCATACCCAAATGTGAGAATGTGTGTTGATTATGATATATAAAGTATAATACAGTACGTTGCAACTTAAAAGAAAAAAAAAGTGCAAAGCTATGTGTCTCTGAAAGACTCCACACAAAGCCATGCATCTTGCAAAGAGATAAGTAGCCTTATACAAACAAGACACCACTGCATTGGCAGCAAACAAACAAAAAATATACAATATACAGTATGGGTGTGTGTGTGTGTGTGTCTGTGTGAGTGAGTGTGAGTGTATGTGCAGATAAAAATTTACTATGATTTTTGTCTCTTGAAATGGTGTATTATGTAACATTATTTTTTTGTTTATAAAGTAATATTTGTAATCTAAATGTTTTTACTAAGACAATAATGCAGTAGTCATAAAATAAACATTTAAAACAAAATTTGTATTTAAAAAATCAGACACTTAAGACTTTCACACAGTATATATCTTACTTTAAACTGGCAGCAGCACTGCAAAGCTGGACTACTCTAATTATTCCCTTTTAAAGTTTGTTTTTTCCTTAGATATTGTTGTTGTTGTTGTTGTTATTATTATTGTAGAACTTACAGTTTAACAAATCCTGGGTTTAAATTTGGGTTTAATATAGCACCTCAGCATTTCCCGTCTCCTTATCTCAGGAAGATTGGGAGTGAGGCAGAAATACACCTGAGACTGGACGCCATTCCGAAGCTTTGAGTCCATCATTTGCTGTCTCCACTATTTATAGCTCTGATTTCACATGAATATGACATTGATCCTTCCTGGAAAATGGTGAGTGAGAAAAAAAAGTTCTTGCTCTGTTGCTTTTAACATTGAAAGCTGACCATGTTCTTCATGTTTGAGATTTTTTTCTTCAGTGAAAATGCTCAAGCAGTGTTCCCCAAGGAAAATAATGAAAAAACAGCATCAACCAACAAATTCAATTCAATTCAATTCAATTTATTTTGTATAGTGCCTTTTACAATGAACATTGTCTCAAAGCAGCTTTACAAAAGAAGAGAAACAGAGAAAGGAGAGGGGAAAAATATATAACTAAATAACTAGAAATAAGAATAAATTATTAAATTAAATTAAATTATTTTATTTTATCCCTAATGAGCAAGCCTGTGGCGATGGTGGCAAGGAAAAACTCCCTGTGATGATATGAGGAAGAAACCTTGAGAGGAACCAGGCTCAGAAGGGAACCCATCCTCATTTGGGTGACACTGGACAGTAAATAGCTGTAGCTGATTAATGTCCTTTCTACAACAGCAATCAATGGCCCATGAGGAACTATTAGGTCACTGTAGATTCTAAGGTCATTATAGACACTAATTCCTTGCTGTCAGAAGCTGACAGATGTAATGGCAGATCTGTAACGGTGTGAAAGTCCCCAAGTGGCTCTGTCCATGGCTGTCTCCTGGTCCACACAGATCCATCCACAGCATCAGTGGGCACCACCAAGCAACGAGACTCCGACCAGGGGAAGGGCAGAGGTCACAATGGAAACTGGCAAACACTGGGAGCTCAGGAGTGGGGTGTATATCTCGACAGAGAAAGACAGAGAGAGAAAGAGAAAGACATTAAGTATGATTCTGATCATGTGATGTTTAAGACAATGTAGGTTATGTGTAAAGTGCAGGCATGGACTCCGGCACGACTAGCTATGACAGCATAACTAAAAGGGAGAGCCAGACGGTGACAGACATGAAGGCTTCCTGGGACATAAAGCGTCCAACCACTTCACAGTCAGCAAACCTGAGCGACTTGCAAGGGTGGTAAATTAACTCCAGAATCAGAAATATTTTAACAGAAACAATAAAAAAAACGTGTTTCAAGGTGAAGTTTTCCATTAAGGGTTCTGATGAAGGTTAATTATGAAAAATCACATTATTTTGTGTTCCACGGTCCTCATTGTCTGAATTTGACATGTTTGATGAACAATGCACTGGCCATCCAGGGCTATACTCGGATACCTCTGACTCACACCTATTACACAGGAGTGGGGGTGCCTTTTCAAGGTGCCGACATGTTCTTGGTGAAAAACAGGCCAGAAATAATTGCATCTGAAGACAGTTTAGCCTGATTGGCCAACCTATTATTGTGATTGCCTTGAATTCATCCTTGGCTGGGCCTGAATGTGGAGCGAGTGGCCTGTGAAGGGAGCTAATGAACACGGCACTGAGCAGCAGCTGCACAGAACAGCTGGGCCACAAACAGCCTCTCATATCAGAAACCATAGTAACCCTCTGAGCACATTCTCACTCATTTGTCTTAACTGTGAACTGCTGGTAGAAGTATTGCTGCCTGAAAACCAACATTTTATAGAGCAACAGCAGAAGGTCTGTATATGTATCTAGATGTTTGTTATCTGTCTAACTACTTACACTCACCTCCATTTATTCATCTATCTATTCAGTATACTGAACCACCAGGTAATATGAGACACTGGGAAAGCAATTTTCAGGCGAGATCTTATGATTTCAGGTCATAGCTTTTCTGGGTCTCATCTGCACACAATCCTGTCCTCCGGCAATGCTCAGTTTGGACCTTTCTCGGTGCACATGCACACACACACACTCACTCACACACACACACACTCACTCACTCACACACACACAAACATGTTTGTTTTACTATCACTGTGAGGACTTTCTATTCATATCATTTATTATTGCGGCAAATCAATGCTATTCTACACCTAAATCTAACCTTAACCTTAGCAATCAAAAGTAAACCATTTATTTTTTGTAACTAAAAACCTTTGGACCAGCCAAATATCCCAATATATATCCAATATACTAAATATTCCAAAATATCCAAATATGCTTTCAGATATTCCTTTCCTTATGGAGACATTAAGTGCCCAGCAAGATATAAACACACACACACACACATGGCAAGCAGAAACTGGTTAATCAGACTGTTATCCTGGGCTTGGTATAATAAGAGTATTGGGATCAGAGAAATGCAGAATTTTGAAAGATAAACATGAACTGTTGGTGCAAACTTATGCAGATAATACATATGAAAGGTGGTTGATAAGAATGAATAAACACACACACACACACACAGAGAGACACTCCTTTAGCCAGGCTTGGGCTGAGCGAGCACATCCCTCCCTGCAGGTTTAATTTCATGCTTGCAGCATTAGAATAATTTGTTTGGCATGGAGAGCAGACAGACGCGGGGGGCATGTAGCCATCGCCACAACCTGTTTGATCATCATTAACGGCAATAGGGGGAGGCTCGCTCTTCCTCTCTGAACTACAGCCTCTAGCAACAGCCGTACATCATGGGCCAAGGAACGCTGAAGTCTGCAGATTGGTCAGAGTGGATCCCTCTCTGTCCATGCAGGGGGCTGGCGGAGGGATCAGCGGGGAGTTTCATGAGTCGAGACCTCCTCCCTTAAAACAGTGAATAACGTCCTTTATCGAGAATTGTAGGTGCTGCTGATGTATGATGCCACGCGCCAGCTCTGCTTCATGGTGTTTTAAAATTGATTGCAGACCTTTTCGTTGGGCTTAGGGGATGCTGAGGAGTGAAAGTGAAGGAGTGTCTTACACAGCCATTAATCTGATCCGCATGTGATTTTTATTCCTCATTGTGCTTAATTTACCATCTTTGCTTTGTCGTTTGTACCTTTCACCTTCTCAAGCAGACATATTCAGCTTCTATTATTATTTTCTATTACTGACAGCTTTAAAAATAGTGTGGATTTGTTGCTATCCAAATGAGAAAAACAACAGTATTTCTACACATAGCACAGATACTGCAACTTTATTAATATGCTCACCATCCAGTTTAATAAGAACGGCTGCACAAACGCATATTCATGCAGTTATCTAATCAGTCAATCAGGTGGCAGCAGCACAATGCAATAAATAATGCAGATACAAGTCAAGGGCTTCAGTTAAAGCTCACATCAAACATCTGAAGGAAGAAATAGTGTGATCTCTGTGACTTTAAACCTGGCATGGTTGTTGGTGCCAGACAGACTTGTTTGAGTATTTTAGAAACTGCTGATCTCCTGGGATTTTCACATACATCAGTCTCTAGAGCTTTCACAGACTGGTGTGAAAAACAAAAAACTCTGAGTGAGTGATAGTTTTGTCCGTGGAAACTCCTTGTTGATAAAGAGGTCAGAGAAAAATAAAGCTAAAGTGGACACTGCATCACAAAAACTGGGCATTAGAGATTAGAAAAAAAAATCACCTGGTCTTTTTCCAGTCTTTAAGTGCCCAGTTTGGTGCCCAGTCTGTGCCCATGATAGTCCTGTTCTTGGCTGACAGAAGTGGGACCTGGTGTGGTCTTCTGCTGTTGTAGCCCATCCACCTCAATGTGTGATGTGTAGTACTTGCTGAGATGCTTTTCTGCCCACGACGTTTGTAAAGAGTGCTTGTCTGAGTTAATATAGATGTCCTATCAGCTCAGACCAGTCTGGTCTTTCTCCTCTGTTCTCTCTTATCAGCGATGTGTTAGCCTGCAGACCCTCCACACACAGGGTGTTTTTTTTGTTTATCACACCATTCTGTGTAAGAGACTATTGTGTGTGAAGTTCCCTTGAGATCAGCAGTTTCAGAAATACTCACGCCAGCCCATCTGACACCAACAACCATGGCATGGTCATAGAAATCCCATTTTCTCCCATTCTAATATTTGATATGAGCATTAACAGGACCTCTGTCTGCTGTAAATTTATACAGTGTTCTCCTGCAGCATGATTGGCTGATTGGGTTAGTGCACAAATGTTCAGGCGTACAAATCATCGATGGGTCTAAACGTATATGTACACATAGTAAAGAGATAGCTAGGTTTGTGCTTGTGTTTATTTCTCACAACATCCAGACAGTTGACAGATGAAGCTCACAGAGTACTACTTGCTGCTATTATGCAGTATAAGGTAAACTGAAATGACAAAAACAACAGCTTGATATTAGACATCTGATGTTATGCTTCTCTTAGTCCACAGCAATTTGCCAACTTATTTTTATAGTATTTGATGAAGAACACACCGTCCCATATTATCTGAATAATACCTGAACTTCCTCTGAGGCAGAAAAGTTAAAGCAAGAGATTTACCTTATAGCATCAGTGCTGACTGAATTCTTCATTCATAAATGTTAGATAAACATCTCCTTACGGACAGCTTCACCTGTAAAATAATAACACTTGAAAAGACCCTGTTTGTACTTAAATGATTTCTTCCATACATGTCCTAGTGAATAGGTTGTTACTATAGAAACAATAATTTATTAGAATGTATGTCTATGTATAGTATAGAACTACTAGCGGAGCTTCTGGTATATAAAATGAATCACCATCTTCTGAACAGTGTATCAGTTCTCTGGTATAATATGTGATAAATTCTATATTGATTTTTTCCCCCTCGTGGACATTTCTTTTTAAAACCACATATCTAACAGGAAGCTGTTAACTCTGTGCAGTTATGGTAGTAAATGGTAGCAAAATGAGCCAACAAGATATACTGTAATTACATTTCTCAAATGTGTACCAAAGCTGATTCCTGTAAGTATTACTGGAGGTTACATAACATGAGTTACCCTTTGAACCGGTTCTTCGTCTGAGAAAATGTAGTTTTCTTCTCTAAGTCTTAAGTATGTACAACTGCCCACCCCACATCATCATGAACACCTACACAGCAATCCAATCCTGTGTTTATCAAGCCCTTATCAACTCCCCTTCACCATTTCCTCATTTTTGAGTATCTCTGAAATGCATGAAGGCTGTGTCAGTGCTTTATTCAGCTTGTTAGATGATGTCTTGGAGGCCCAAGGGAATCAAATCAGCATAAATCTGGGCTGTAAGTACAGGATTGACATTTAAAACAGAGAGGTAATAATGCACAAGACTGTTTTCATGTACAACCCAGCCCTGTTGAAAATTCTGCTTTCTGCTATCCGCTCCTCTTCTTATTCTCTCAGTTGATAATAACCAAAGCCAAGCCAGTAAGTTTAGTTCAGCTACCAGTAACCCCTAAATCTGGCCACAAGTGTAACTTTTCAAAATAGAACTCCTTTTTTTGCATAACTGAGCAGGCTAACATGGCAAAATAGCCAGATTTATTTTAATAGAATACATACACATGTTGCCTCATGCTTTAATTTTACACTGTGACATGCTGCAAACATTGGATGTTGAATGCCAAGCACCTCAGATTTGAATATTTCTTTTAGTCTATTTACAGTATAACCATTCAGGCTTACTCTAGCGATGAACTGGTTGCTCATCCAGGGTGTATTCCAGGGTGTAGCCCAGTGTTCCTGTGATAGTCTTCAGATAGTCTTCCAAGTGCTACACATTTCTATGTTAGAGAGTGAAATCAGCAAGGGCATGCTATAAAAATCCTGAGATGGAGTCCTTGTTAATGTCACTTGAATACTTTGCTGCACTCTTGACAAAGTTTCACTGCAGTCTTCACAGGATATTTCAAAGTCTATTTCTAGTCTGACCCTTTCCGTGAGCTTTGTGAGTTTGCTTATTTCTGAATTCAGTGTTGGGTTTGTTTTGACTGAATCATTTATTAAAAGACCCACTCTTATATTCAACCTGGTTGGAGTCCTGCTTTTTTTTTTTCTTTTTCGAAATGCAAGGCTTGTGAATCTCATTAGTGTTTCAAGGTGGATTTGTACATGGCACAGGATAGCTCTGTGAATAGTTCTTAGAAATGGACAGTTATTGGTGACATTTACATCCATTGTGTTCCAAGACGAATATTCGTCCTCTCTCTTTCCATTCATTATGAGACATGCTGTTTTCATGCTGTAACAATTTACATAATTGCAATTAAAGTATCGCCATTTCCCTGTTGTTACTTCCAAGTTGCCCATGTTATTACTGACCGCACTGATGAAACATTGAATGCTATTGTGCTCTAGGTGACCTTATAATTTTATGGTTCTCAGACCAAGAACCCAGAGCTGCAGCTCACATACACCTCATTTGTTTAACACAGCACGATACCTACATCTCTCTCCCTCTTACACACACACACACACACACACACACACACACACCTTCTCACTCTCTCTCAATGTTTATTTATGTCACTCCATATTTACCCACTCTCTTTAATTTGAGTGTAGAGTGGCTACCTGGTGATTTAAACCATGTAGCACGGAACAGAGTTCACCTGTAAATTGAAAGATTTATTATTACGCATACGATTATCATCTGACGAGGAGAGATGATGTTTCAGGGGTGAAAGCGATGCTCTTACTATCCCGCTTGTCTGACACAAATATGCTGGAGTGCTGGCAAAGCAGCTACAAAACACAGTATTACATCTGACACTTCCATTTTTTTGGCTGTCACAGGTATGTTAGCGTGGCAGCTGGGAATAATTGGATTTTCATTTGACATCATTCGGAATGTGTTGAGAAATAAAATTTCAGTACTGAGCTATGGATTTGGCACATTGCTGGCATGCTTTCAAAGAGCTTTACTAGTCCCGTTGTGATTTTCAAAATGGTTTATGATAGTTAAGAGGAAATCAGTTTCCTTTCCTATGGTCATTAGTGCTACATAAAATCCAGAATTAAAATGGTTCATTGAATTTTTTACATTAATTATACATGCTACTTTTTTTTTTTTTTTTTTTTACCAAAAGGGAAATAGTGATTTTGTCTTGAATTGTCAATTTTTAGCTGGACATTTCACATTTATAATGCTTTTAACACTTATAAAACTTTACAGTAATTATATTATAAGGTCTGATCCTTAAATGATCCCTAAGTACTTAAATACTTACACTGTATTTTTTTTTTTTAAATTTTTTTCTTTTATTTTTTTAAAAAACATGTTTTATAATTTCCATATTTTCAGTTCGAGACTGGGGCATTTATTTCCCAATAGAATCAAATAACCAACAACAGGGAGTTGGATTATGGCCAAACAGCATGTTGTGAAGTGTTTTATTCCTCTTGTTCCACAGCAGTTTTCCAGTGATTAAAATTTATTTCTTGAACACAACATGTAACTTTTAACTAATTACAGTGAAATAACAAATATAGATTAATTCCCATTAATCTCTCTCTCTCTTCTCTCTCTCTCTCTCTCTCTCTCAGCTAATATAAAGAAGAAAAAAAGATGCAGCTTGGCACATAACTGAAACCAGAACCCAGAAGTCCTTTGACCTGAACTTTCCATTATTAATTTAAAGTGCGGAAAGCGAGTGGTCTTCTTTCGTAAATGTTAAATAAATGTCTACTCATAGAAAACATCAATGTAAAACAATAACCCTTTGTCACAATTTGTTTATTATTACACATATATGGAGTATCTGTAATACAAGTCACTGTATTGTTGCCATAGAAACAATAATGAATTAGATGGTTCACCGAGGATATTAACAAAAACTATTTAGTCTTAATCTTGCTTCTTAAAAATAAATAATTATTAACAGAAGTAAAGTAATTTGTGTAAATAGTTATTAGAAATACCCAATAATTCAACAATCAATAATCAAAATGATTACAGTTTAACCTTTTTGTAGGTTATATATAACCTTTTTACCCCGGGTAAACTCTAATCTAATCTATTTTTACCCCGGGTAAACTCTAATCTATACTGTTTTATTTTCCGTTGTTTAGGTTCAAAGTTCACCTCTCTCTCGCTCTCTCTCTCTCGCTCTCTCTCTCGCTCTCTCTCACTCTCTCTCTCTCTCTTTCTCTCTCTCTCTCTCTCGCTCTCTCTCTCTCTCTCTCTCTCTCTCTCTCTCTGTGTGTGTATAGTTGATGCCATAATAATTTATGTCAAAATATTAATTGGAATTCTGTTGCTTTCTGGCTTTATATTTATTGGAAATTTCCCCAAAATGAAATGTATGCTGTGCCAAGTCTTTTTTATTTAGCCTTCAAAGGAAGTATAACCCCAATACACATACTTCCATGTACTGTTCTTTGACTTTGAATGTTACTTTTATCCATAAGGCAACTGCAATATATATTGTGAGAGCTATTTTTGAGGGATTTTCTGAAAGAAGTATAGCAAACAAACTGCAAACAATACAAAAATGCATTAATATTTATTTTCAAGTGATTACACTTCACGATGACATCAGTAGTCCAATATAGTTGTGGTACACATATACACTATATTGCCAAAAGTATTCGCTCACCCATCCAAATAATCAGAATCAGGTGTTCCAATCACTTCCATGGCCACAGGTGTATAAAATCAAGCACCTAGGCATGCAGACTGTTTTTACAAACATTTGTGAAAGAATGGGTCGCTCTCAGGAGCTCAGTGAATTCCAGCGTGGAACTGTGATAGGATGCCACCTGTGCAACAAATCCAGTCGTGAAATTTCCTCACTCCTAAATATTCCACAGTCAACTGTCAGCTGTATTATAAGAACGTGGAAGTGTTTGGGAACGACAGCAACTCAGCCACAAAGTGGTAGGCCACGTAAACTGACGGAGCGGGGTCAGCGGATGCGAAGAGGTCACCAACTTTCTGCAAAGTCAATCGCTACAGACCTCCAAACTTCATGTGGCCTTCAGATTAGCTCAAGAACAGTGCGCAGAGAGCTTCATGGAATGGGTTTCCATGGCCGAGCAGCTGCATCCAAGCCATACATCACCAAGTGCAATGCAAAGCGTCGGATGCAGTGGTGTAAAGCACGCTGCCACTGGACTCTAGAGCACTCTAGAGCACTCTCTGGAGTGACAAATCGCGCTTCTCCATCTGGCAATCTGATGGACGAGTCTGGGTTTGGCGGTTGCCAGGAGAACGGTACTATGGTGTGGGGTTGTTTTTCAGGAGCTGGGCTTGGCCCCTTAGTTCCAGTGAAAGGAACTCTGAATGCTTCAGCATACCAAGACATTTTGGACAATTCCATGCTCCCAACTTTGTGGGAACAGTTTGGAGCTGGCCCCTTCCTGTTCCAACATGACTGTGCACCAGTGCACAAAGCAAGGTCCATAAAGACATGGATGACAGAGTCTGGTGTGGATGAACTTGACTGGCCTGCACAGAGTCCTGACCTCAACCCGATAGAACACCTTTGGGATGAATTAGAGCGGAGACTGAGAGCCAGGCCTTCTCGTCCAACATCAGTGTGTGACCTCACAAATGCGCTTCTGGAAGAATGGTCAAAAATTTCCATAAACACACTCCTAAACCTTGTGGACAGCCTTCCCAGAAGAGTTGAAGCTGTTATAGCTGCAAAGGGTGGACCGACGTCATATTGAACCCTATGGATTAAGAATGGGATGTCACTTAAGTTCATATGCGAGCCAAGGCAGGTGAGCGAATACTTTTGGCAATATAGTGTAATTAATACACAATGAAAAAAAATTCACAGCTGCATTTCAGATAGGACAGTAATCTGGATTATCATTTCTATGAATAAGCCCAAAACTGATCTCGGAAACAATTTTGTATTTGTATTTTGTGCAACTTATTGAACAACACCCTGGCTTCTAGTGGCATCGAACCCTATAGCAGCATCTATCCGTTATATGCAATTCAGTGTCAGAATGAGTACTTCACAGCACAATGCAATCAGCCCAGATCACACAGAGTAATGCAACACCTTGGGCTTAGTTTCTGGGAAAGTGAGTCACTGCAGGCTGACTCAAAATGACAGACAGGACATTGGGAAAAACGAATGATCAGACTTTGATTCACCATCTGCGTCCCTTCAAAGCAAGTTTCTCAAACTCCACTCCAGCCAAAGGACCACTCCTCTGTACTGTTCAACCGTATCCTTAAAAATTTCCTTCTGATTTGTGTAATTAGCATATTACTCAATTGAATTATTTAATCTGGGCAAAGAAAAATTTTTAAAAACTGTAGTCATATGTCTTCTGGGAATTAGATTTATTAACATTTATTTACCAAATGGCCAAAATACTATTTCCTCATCATTTGCATACATCTGTGGAATTTTTCATAGTAGCAGCATTTCAACTTGACGTTTTGTACTTCAAAATTATGATGACTTAAAAATGAGTGAAAGAATGTTTTCAATATTAAAAAACCATGTCCAGTCATCTTCATGTATCATCTTTTAGCTTAGATGCAGGTGTGCAATGAATACGTTCTTTAAAAAAGAAAAAAAAAGGAAAAAAAAAGAGTAAGACAGACATTGGTTAATGTCCAAGGATGCCAATTACTACTAGGTGATTGAAGCTATTCCCAGTGGAGGTATATTTACTTACCTTTACAGACATATAATTACATTTATTTACATACAGACATATCATAAGTGATGGCTGGTCACAATATTGATTGCTAAAAACTTAAACTTATTGCTAAAAAAATTTTAAGTTACTCATTGTTACTATTATGAAACTCATGAAATGTCATCCCATTATATTACGCATACATATACACTACTTTACAAAGGTCTTTGGACAACTGATTTTCATACTCATAATGTGCTTGTTGAATTTTGTGCTTGTTGAGATGTAGCCCACTCTTTTGGGAAGTCTTTCCACTAGATTTTGGAGCGTTGCTGGAGGATTTGTATTCATTCAGCTACAAGAGAACTGCTGAGGTCAGGAACTTGGTGTGTAGTCAGAATTACAAAGGTGTTAAGGCGGGTTGAGGTCAGGGTTTTGTGCAGGACACTGGATTTCTTCCACTCCAACACTGACAAACCAGGTTTTCATGAGGCTTGCTTTGTGAATGGGGCATTGTCATGCTGGAACATTTTTGGGCTACTTAGTAAAAGTGAAGGATTATTCTAATGCTACAACTTACAAAAACATCCTATACAATTATGTGCTTCCAACTTGAAGGCAACAGTTGATTAATGATCAAATATATATCAGTTATCCAGTCATGTGGCAACAACACAATGCACAAACTCATTTAGCTGCAGATCAAGAGCTTTAGTTTTTGTTCACATCGAACATGAGAATGAAGGAAAACTGATGTCAGGGACTTTGACTGTGGCATGGTTGTTTCTGCCAGACAAGCTGTTTTAATTATTTAAGGCCATTTAAGTATTCACAACCATGAGAAGCTAAAAAGCATAACAAAATATACAACAAGAAAGGCTATAACAACAGAAGACCACATTGTGTTTCACTCATGTCAGACAAGATCAGGAATGTGAGGCTTCAGTAAGCACAGGCTTACCAAAGCACAGTGCAGACCAACACTGAACTGCTGAAGATTGGAAAACCATCACCTGGTTTCAGTGAGTTGAGATCACAGTTTTTCTTCATTCTGATGTTTGATGTGAACGTTAACTGAAGCTCTTGATCTGTATCTGCATGATTTTATGCACTGCACTGCTGCCACATGACTAGGTGTTCAGTGTAGCTGCTGAATGTATCTGTCGATAAATAAGGATGAGTATATACAACTCAAAATCCAGATAAGTATTATGTACAGAATAGATAGATTTCTGAACATGTCAGGAGGTGCAAGTTAAATTATTTGTGAAAAATTGTAGACTTTATAAAGTCTAAATAGAATTTTCACCTTATTTTATGAAGTGTAATTGCCTGACAAGACTGCAGTTGATAAGCTGTGTGAGTCTGGGATAGAAATACCTCTCCAGGACCATACCATTCTATATGTGTTTTACTAACATAACACTGGTGGTTTCACGAAAACAATAAAAAAATCCCAATCAATTTAAGCCATTTGTTTACAGCATATGAGACAATGTGGATGCTAAAAGGGATGAAAAGTTTAACCCTGCTAGCCCACTACATACAATACAATGTTCTAATCATAAAGGAGTTCTGGCACCACCCCCAAATCACAGGATGAGGAAGTTACAGATAAATCCATTAAACATGTCAAATCCATGTCATTCATGTTGAACAATCATTCAAACCTTTGTCGACTCCACCCATCTAATGTCTTGTCAGCCTAATAAGGCTTGATTTATCAAACATAAGTTGCCCTGACCTGCCGGAGTCTCACCACCGGGCTTCTGGTTAATGGAGGGAGAGAAAGACAGAAGACTGTCAGTCAGCACTAGGTCAGAGAATGGATGGGAACATTCTGCCTTTTTACTACCATCCCAGCCAATCAGGCAGACCATCAGTCATGGATTTGCTCACAGGGGCATGCTCATTAGTTAATTATGCTGTCTGTGAATATCCACCACACACCCACCCACCACTCAGCCTCCTGCCTTGTCCACCCTAGTTAAATCAGAGTCAAATGACCTATGTCCATAGTGCCTTCTCTCCTTTGAAAGCAGCATAGAATATTGAATATGTGGAGAAATTAATTAATATCAGATAGAGATGAATGAGATTTATGGTGGGCTGATGCCCTGTCAATTGGGAGGGAAGGACTTGCAGTGCATTAGTTCAAAGAGGCACTCAAATGTTTAGAAATCCATCACACTCTCCCTTGACTTTCATATACCTGTAGCAGTGAAATTAAAGGCGCCCACTTCATATTAAACAGAAATGGATGTGTAACTACAGAGTTTCTGACAAAATGAAAATCTGTAAGAAAAATGTATGTAATGTGGACTAATCAGACAGGTAATGTTCAAGCCCATACAACAGCATGCCCTTCTACTTATATTCTCTCTTCTTCAAAAGCATTTCATTTCTTAAATGAAATGAAAATACAATTCAGCACAGAGTCTATATCATCCATCAGACAGGCTCTGAATATGACTAGATTAAGGTATTGACCCAATTTTAAGCAAATGATATCAATATTTAATATCATGGTAAATATTAGTCTTTCCTTAAAAATACAATGTCTTCGGCACGTGCACATCTACTTTCCTAAAACCAATGTCAATACTCCATCTGTAGGGAAATTAAACATCAAGTGCATAATTTATCATATTAAGACAGGTCAGTGCTAGAGGACTATTGATTGGGAAAGAGCTGTGGCTTAATTCTGAATTAGAGCTACATAGTAACTTTATGAGTAATTGGAGCACAGCCTCTGTACACTCAGAAGGACATGGAGGACTTGTGGTGCTGCTTATGATGAATGCGTAGGAAAACTCAGTCCTGTCAAAGCAGGGGACAGATGAGTTTCATTTACTATTATTACACAAGGCTCACTAAGAATGAATGTCAAACACATGACAGAAATAAGTATTTATTTTAACCCATTAAGATTATTTCCTTCATAAATTCTTCATAATGGTTGGAAAACAGATATGTAATAAGTATTATAAATGCCCATTCACCAGTTGAAAAGTGCACCAAGATAAAAAGTTTAACCAAAATACCCTAGTATTAGTATGCACTAGTAAAAATGCATAAAAAAAAAAAAAAAAAATCTTTAATGCCACTGTGCAATGAAGTTGGCATGGCAAAAAAAAACAATTATTATTAGATTATTATATTATATTATTGATTATATATTATAATGAATTTTAGACGATTTTATTTAGATTATGGAATTTAGTCTGACCACACGCTTCAATAGAAGGAATAGTACTCAAGGAATATCTGACCTAATATACAAAGGCACTAATGTGATAAACAGTGCTGAAACTTTAATATTGAATATATTTAATATTTAATATCAACACTGACAATTTATTTATTTTTTAATTCTAAAATTTATTTCCAATTTTAAAGTTTCCCCAAATTCCCTCCTGTTATTGCCATTGGTATTAGCATCTTACCAACTTCTTCAACTAAATGTTTATGACAATTGCTAGCAATCTGGTCTGTCGATTTATTTACCAAAGAGTTATTAGCTAACAAACTTTCATAGAGGATGAAGAACACCAAAATGTCCTTTTCGCACAGTTGGACCATAATGGACTGTCAGCACAGTTTTAAAGTAATTGAATTATTTCCTGATGTAACTAGAGTACTTATCATTAGGCTTGTAAAAACTTTATTGCTAGTGAATGAGAATTGGACAGCAAAGATGTATATTGAAAATTTTTTTATCATCCACTGTTGACCCGAGTCTCGCTCACTAAAGTGTTGACTTTGACCTAGGATTGACCTTGATTTTTCATAGCCCAACAAGACAAGACTTATAAACTACAGGCAGGATTGTAAATTTAGCCACATGAAACTTTCAAACTGTGCTGATGTTCATTTAGTCATGGTCTAAATTTGGCTGATGAGTCTGAAGAAAATCACATTATAAATGTATGGCTAATTATATTAGTGCACATTTCATGCCATCCTTTTATGAGAGCTGGCAGGAGTCAGGGCTTACTCAGAACATGTTTGGTTTTGTTGAATCACTCAGTGAATTGATCTTGAAAGTTGCGAATTATCATGGTATAACATTTGCTAATCAATTTAATTTGTTGTTACTAGTGGATGTTTCTCATTATTCTGGCAAGATACAACATAATAGTTTAACACAACATCACGCCAAGAAAGCCTCTTCAGAGACAGCAGGTTAGAATTAGAGGAAATAGAATGCTATATTTTTGAGGGCTGTCATTTTCCTTGTAGTATTCTCAAACTGGAGTGGTGGAGAAATGAAAATTTGTTGCAGTCATCTTCATACCCGGAATCAGATACACCTGTGAAGAGGTTATGGTTAAGGATCAGGTAGAGGATCTGAAGGAGAGATGAGTGTGAATCTATGCTTTTGAGTGAGCTGTAGAGAGGATGGCACAAAGAGAGTGTAATCATGTTGATTGTCTGAGTCCTCCTTTTATTAATTTCAGTACTATTCTTCAAAAGATGAAGAGACTCACACAAGTGTCAGAACTGGTGGGGAGCTTTTCCCCTGATGTTAAAAAGTATTGCAGCTTTGCGTGATGAATCACAGTGTAAGTAGAAAACGCCCACATGTACTGAGAATTGGAAGTAATTAATTGGATAGATTCTGCATGTTCAACTGGAATAAGGCTGGGTTTTTTTTTTTTACAATGGCAAAGGTTTGCATGTAAAAACGTACGCAACTTTTATAGCCCTTTTTTTCCAATTTGGATGAATTCAAAGCACAGAAACAGGGAATATATTTTTTTCCTAAGGGGATTGTATTTTTTCTTGTCATTGGGGTAGGATCCCTGTGAACAAAAACATACACTTGAAGATCCAGTATATGCTTGTCAGTCTGGGAAACATTGAATTGCTGCAGACTTTCATGAACTACATAGATTTCTATTTTTTTTTTTCTAGTTGCCCCTAAATGTAAAACAGAGCTAAATTTAGTGACTGTACTGCAAGACACCACCACATTAACTGGCAAAAGTGCTGTTTATTACATCTGTACAGGATTTGCAGGGACAGGGCTGTGTCTCATATAAGCACGATGACCTTGGGAACTTAAGCCTAGTTTTCTTGCTTAGTATCCAGAGCCACTGTTTGACAACTCAATATTACCACAGCATTTTAACTTGAAAGGCATTTTGTAAATACACTCCCAAAATTTGTAGAATGGCATTTGAGGGCATTCATTATTATATATAGTAAATGTGACATGAATAATTTAATCATGTAAACTGCCCGTGGAGAAGCCTGCAAGTGAACATTTTGTCCTCAAAGTTGATGTGTTAGAGGCAGGAAAAATGGATTGGATCAGAGCATGTCCAAAACTGCAGCTCTTGTGGGTCAGGGCTGTTTTGACCAACACAATATTAAGCAATCATAATGTTGTGCCTGATCGGTGTATATACACATGAACTTCTTAAATAACTAAAATATGAATTATTTTAACACATCTGTTGTCTTTATTCACTAATATTAGATTTATAATGAATTAAAATCAATAATATTTCATTTATGATCGTTGCACCCCTAAATAACTGTTGAAGTAGCATGTGGATGTAAGTTGCCAACTCTAAATATGGTTTTGCTATGAAGATAGCATGCTAATCTGGCAAACTAATAATTAAAACATTTTGGGGTGTTTGCAAAAAAGTTTTTTGGCGAAATATATTTGTGCTCTCTTAAATTTGTGTGATACTTTCAGAAATAAATAAATAAAAAAAAATATTTTGGTCTAAAACATGATTTTTCTTGGAAAAACCTCAGAAAGTTTTGGCTGTTCCTTAGATCTCATTTGTAGCAACAGGTGCTCCCAGGCTGATACACATATAATCACACATATCTGGACCTTAAAGATGACTGTTTAATGACTGATCTTTAATTAGCTTTGGGACTGAAGATACCCTTTACCCTCGGCACCATCCTAAAGCCAGGGAAGGGTAGAGCTTAGCACTTTTACTGTTGAGACTGTGTATGCTTGCAGCCAGGATTTTATGTGTCCATATTCAAAAATTCATCAGTAATTGTTCAGAGAACATTATGTAAACTCAGCCCCATTGGCTCTGATCATTAACAAGAGAAATCGCATGGTTCACAATCAGCTTCATAATGCTGTCAGTATCAAAAGACCATTAACCCAAGGCAATGATTTAACCTTGATCCTTTCCGCTGAGAGGTCTGACATGCTGAGATGTCTCAACTGGACGTGACAATGAGTTCTCGTGATCCGCCCTATCGCCTGACATTTAGATAACAACTCGGTCTCTTAAGATCACGCAAACAACTGCTGAGATGTGATCATTCTAATGGAGTTTCAAGTGGATGGCTTTGATTTCATCCATCATTGTAATTATGCATCAATCTCACTAATTTTTCAGTATCATTAACCTTGGTAATCTCCTCCTCTGCGCAACACCATCTGTTATTTCCTTCAAAGTTGCACTGGCGCAAAGCACGCGGCCACTCTTTCCTAGAGTGCTCAGGAAAAATGATAGTGCTCTCCGGGGAGGGCTTCTGACGAGATAAAAGTTGCAGCAACCACACTTCCGTGGACCAGTTAATGAACTATCACCACTGAGAACATGGAAATGGATTAGCTACTAAGACTTGCTGCCCCACCGTGGTACAACATTACTCATTTGAAATGCATCAGTGAGCTAACCATCATTGCTAGTGCCCTACATGTCCCCATGAGTTAAATCAACATCTCAAATGATGTGTTTAATTTTGTGAATTCATAATCACCGAATTATTCAGCATGCTCTTATTTTGCTTCTTTTTTTTTTTTTTTATTGAGCTTGGAACAAAGTCAAGCCAATCTCTCTGCAAATCTGTAGATATTATCATTCTTAAAAAACACACTAGAAATCTAATAGATATACACATGTACTGACATTAACATAAGATTTTAATTCAGAAGATTTCTGGTATTCATGGGGAATCATAATCTGACACGGTGAATTAATAAGGCTCATAGGTAAAACTGTTGCTTCTATGAACATCTACAGGTTCTGTTGCTTGTCTTTGTATATTATTCAGTCGCAACATGACAGAACAGAAATCCTATTCTTGAAATTATGAAGATGAATATTCTAAATCTGTTTTGAGTCAATGACGCTTGTCATGCCAGCTCATTTCTTCAATATATTAAAGCACTCGTAAGCAGAAGCTCCATTAATATGAGCTAAATTGAAATATATAGAGATATTAATTATGGTTAATGGTAGACGAGGCTCAGGGATGAAAGACTTTATAGTGTACAGGTGGTGGGGTTGATGATTATATTGCGTTAAGAAAAGGCCTAAGAGACCGACAGCATGACGTAGGAGGCGGAGAAAAACGAAGATAAGAACACGACATGCAGTACACCTATTATAGTAATAAAAGAACAGATGTACATACATAAGAAAGCGTGAAATTATAATGTCACTTGATGCCACCCGGAAAATGCACTCACAATGTGTCTGATATTAATGTTCAATTCGCTAAGGCTGTAGGTTATCACATAAATTGCATCTGGGGCCACTTACTAAAGCCCTCTGCTCAAGGTGCAAATTTCAGTTTGGAAGCTGTAGAGAAATGTTATAAATGGTCACCCATAGAGCTGTCAAATAGTGAAGGACTAAAGAGGAAATGCACATTCAATAACGGAAAAAAAAAAAGCATTTGTTAATAAATGCAGTGTTTTTTTTTAAGGCCCTTGTGTCAGAGCAAGTAAACATGGTGGAGAGTATTAATATGACTGATATGTCATTAGATTCCAAGCTGTGAAAAGACTGCTGTGCACAGAATAAGCTACTTTTTTTGTTGTGAGAAATTAAACTATATTCCATTTTCTTCAGGTCATATGAGGGTTGTGCGTTTAGAAGTCTTACAAAAGATTAGTGCTTAGTACACTGAGTTTTCTTCTTAGATGTGAGGAAGTTAATACAGAGTTTAAGGCTAAAACTTTGAAGACACCTAACCATCACAGCCAAATGTAGTTTTTGAACATCCCATGTCCAAGTACTTTGCACTTATAATAAGCTCCACTCTTCTGTGAAGGCTTTCCACTAGATGTTAGAGCATGGCTGTGGGGATTTGTGTTCATTCAGCTACAAGAGCATTAGTGAGATTAGACACTGATGTTAGATGAGAAGGTCCGGGGTGCAGATGGTGTTCAAGTTCATCCCAAAGGTATTCAGTGGGGTTGAGTCAGTGCCAGGGCTCTGTGTATGCAGGACACTCGAGTTCTTCCTCTCCAACCTTCTCAAACCATGTCTTCATGGAGCTCGCTTTGTGCCCAGGGGTATTGTTATGCAACAGAATTAGTTCTCCTAGTTCCAATGAAAAGAAATTCAAATGCTACAGCATATAAAGACCTTCTGCACAACTGTGTGCGTCTGTCTTCGTGTTGATGGTTTGAGAAAGAACCACATGCGATATGGGTGTCCAAAAACATTTAGACGTACATTATAGTGCATGAGTTGTGATGTGCAGATGTGGACACTGCCAGTCAAATGAAACATTTGTGACTCTTTAATTTACTGGAGAATAAAAAGGATCTTATTGAATCTAACTGGAAAATACCTCAACTTTACTGGATCAATTTTTCTGAAATAAATTAGTTATAGCTTGTGTTTGTCTTAGAATTGATTCTATCTATCTATCTATCTATCTATCTATCTATCTATCTATCTATCTATCTATCTATCTATCTATCTATCTATCTATCTATCTATCTATCCAAAAAGCACTTGGACTTTCAAAATGTTAATTTACAACAGCCAAATGACTTCTGGGCATTTTTTAAGAAAATCTCTTGAAAAGATGCCAAGAGTGTGCAAAGTTTCATTTAAAAATACTGTATAGTTTTAAAAATATAAATATATATTTTAATTTTCTTGGTCACTGCTCATTTCCATGTGCATTATTTCATGATGTTACACTCTTCATTATTATTCTAAGATAGTAGAGACTAGTAACAGCAACAACAACAACAAAAGAAAGTGTGTCCAGATTTTTGCCTGCCAGTGTACTCTGCCATGTACATGTTGTCATGTACATGCCAAATAAAAATTGCATGTTTAGGCTTGTACGCTTGTTTTGTGTATTACACTCATGGTATTTTGTGAGAATGAGTCCTAATAGACCATGAAATTGGACGCAAAGTACATCTGGCTCACAGTCTCGCTGTTCAAAAGCCAGTAGGTGAATAGTGAGCATAGATTTTTAAACATTTTATTTGTTAGAATTTCTGTTTTTGCATGAATGAAGTTGAATACATATTGTTACAAGCACAATACACACATTAGCAGTTTGTTCCATCTGAAGAGAAAAAAAAATGAACGAGTAAAATACACGGACATATATAAATCTATAGAATATTATGAAATGTTTTATATATGGAGTGTATATCCATGCTTTCCATTTTTTCTCTCTGCATGTGTGTGTATAGATTAATTTTTCCAAGAAGAGACAGGTGGCAGTCTATGATGAATATACTTGTGTACATTATCCTATTAAATTCCCAAAACATGACAAATTGCCACATTCCTTGCCATTATTCTCATAACTTCATTTAGCACCAGACAGACGGGGGTTTATTCATATTTATGTGATGCACTGCTTTGTTCACTCAAAACATTTACATGGAGCCAAGCTGCGGGATGCACATTCTCGCTCAGTGTGGCGTGTCAGCCCTCTTTTAGATCTGATAAATGAAGAAGAGTAGCTCACCATTGCTCACCTGGTTCGGATCTGTTCCAACACTACCATTAATTCAGCATCCACACAGCCACCGGACCTTAGAGCTCTAAATATGCTTATGCAAAACATCATGCCCCATTGTGCAAGCAAAACAGAGTGGAGTGGGAATTTATGTAGCTTTGGAAAACAGCTGCTTTTATTTCAAGAATGTGGACTATATGAATAGATGCTCTTGCAAAGAAAAATAAGGGCATTAATATGAGCCCTATTTGGAACTAGAAAACAAGAATAAGGTCATGAAGAAAGAGGAACGTTTTGTTGTTAAAGGTAAAGTACAGTTTTCTGTTACTTTCTAGACGAAGTGAGGCGATTTAATATTTCTAACTCAGACCATTGATCTTTTTTCAGATATTTACAGTAAATACCTCTGGAATAAGAATTACAAATGTGCAAGTTGAGTCTATAAGTTATAATCAGACTTCATAATAATTAATAATAATAATAATAATTAATACCACACCTGATATTGAATTCATTAATGCTATCCTCTCTGTCTTACTGTCACTACTGGCAGTGATTTAAATCTGATATATCATTTTTCCCCCAGCTGTTTGTGAAATAGTTTGAGGTCAAATTGCTCTCCTGAATGCTGAAAAACCTATGCAAGACTTATCCCAGCGCCTAATTACAACTAAATTGAACATTTAGACAGAGGCAGTACAGCATATGCTGAAGAGTTTCTCACAAATAAACTTGGTTTCATCCGAAGACCATTTATCTCACTCCTACGGAAGCCCTGAAGTGAAAGTTGTGAAAAAATGGTTTAAATTTAAGTTTATTTGTCAAGGACCATACACAAAAGCCATTAATCTCAAATGAGAAAATATGCTGGTGTGCACCAGAGTTAGCTAATAGCAAATTTCCATCTGCAGTCCCCAGGCAGGGAAAAGGACTATTTTTTACTGAAATGTGATTTCATTATTTTGATTTAATCATTCATTATTTTAAATGTATTAATTACTTGTTAAGATTAACATCATTTATTCAACTAATTAGCTAATTGTTTTGATTTAACATTGTATTTCAACTTATTTTTATGTCCATTTATTAAAAAAAAGTCATTATTTTGAGTTAATAACTTAATCCTTATATTGTGTTCGAGTCAAATTTGACTGGTTTTCAAGTTACGATATGTAAAAAACATTATTTACTTTTTTCTGTTGCAACAAGGCTTCATGATATCCTCAAAGACAACTATTTTAACACGACAAAAGAAACTGTCACCATTTTAGTAAATTCTAAAGGTCTTGGTGCTACGGGTCAAATATGAGAATATTCAATTCAATTCAATTCAATTCAATTAATTTTGTATAGCTCCTTGAAAAATGAACATTGTCTTAAAGCAGCTTTACAAAAGAAGAGAAACAGAGAAAGGGGAAGGGAAAAAATGAAAATAAAAAAAAATAACTAAATAACTAGAAATAAGAATAAATTATTATTTAATTATTAAACTATTTTATCCCTATTTTATCCCTAATGAACAAGCCTGTTGCAATGGTGGCAAGGAAAAACTCCCTGGGATGGTATGAGTAAGAAACCTTGAGAGGAACCAGGCTCAGAAGGGAACCCATCCTCATTTGGGTGACACTAAACAGTAAATAATGTAACTGTAGCTGATTAATGTCCTTTCTACAACAGCAATCAATGGCCCATGAGGAACTATTAGGTCAGTGAAGTTTCTAAGGTCATTATAGACACTAATTCTTTGCTGTCACAAGCTGACAGATGTAATGGCAGATGTAATGGCAAAGTCCCCAAGTGGCTCCATGGGTCCATGGCTGTCTCCTGGTCCACACAGATCCATCCACAGCATCAGTGGGCACCACCAAGTGACGAGACTCCGACCAGGGGTAGGGCATTGGAAACTGGCAAACACTGGGAGCTCAGGAGTGGGGTGTATAGCTCGACAGAGAAAGACAGAGAGAGAAGGAGAAAGATATTAAGTATGATTCTGATCGTGTGATGTTTAAAGACAATGTAGATTATGTATAAAGTGCAGGCATGGACTCCGGCAAGACTAGCTATGACAGCATAACTAAAAGGATATTGACTGTTATATGCATGCATGCATCATATAAAAGTTGTGCGTTGATCTGTGAATCAAATTTGCCTCACTTACCCACCACACAGACACAGCTTCCCCCTTCCCCCACCCACCCTGTCTTCCATGGGGACGCGTGACCACAAGGGAACACAACTTTTCTCACAGAATATTTTATATCATTTTCGGGGGTGTGGTGTGAACAATATGCACAGAATTCTCTGAACATTTCTATCTATAAATAAGGTTCATGTGGGTATCAGTTTTATTCTGCAGCAGCATCAGTCTGTTTCAACATGAGCAAGAGATTCCGTGTCTGTGAGGTTACTGACCATATCTTTGGTCATAAAAGTGATACTGAGACAGAGAGGAAAGTGACATTGAAATGGTGGTAACGGTCAAGAAAAATAAACCTGAACTTTCTCTTGCACTTCTTGGAATAAAGGACAGGGCTCCTCTTTCCTCTAAGTTTGCATTTACAGAGTCAACTACAATTGTGTCATACTGTCCCAGAAAAAATAAAAATGTTATTGTGATGTCCACCCTTCACAAGAATGCTGCTGTGAGCAGTAGGGAGGACAAAAAGCCAGACAGGATTCTGAATTACAAATTCAGAATACAAATTCAAATTCAAAAACAAAGGAGGAATTGACAGTCTAGACAAGGTGCAAACGGAAGGCCAATGGCTGTCTTTCACAATATACTGGGTGCCTCAGCATACAATGCATTTGTAGTGTGGACTGAAATATTTCCTGGAAGGAACATGGGAAATCCCTACAAGAGGAGGCTTTTTTTTGGAGGAGCTGTTGAGGACCCTGGTGAATCCCCACATTGAAAAATCACAGCGGTTGCCCCAAAACCAAGCCTCTGTCAACAACTTAGTGAGAGAGCTTCATGCTACACGCATACCAGAAAGCTGCACAAGTAACTAACCAGGGGATGCCAGGGGGATCAGAGAAGGAGGTACCAGACCTGCCCCGCTAGCAAAGACAGAAAAACCAGTACCACTTGCCACACATGTGGGAAGCATATATATATAAGAGCACACAAAAACACACATCATGCATATGAACACACACACACACACACACACACACACACACACCCCAATGTGTCAATGTTCAGTCAAAAATGTTATTTTTACCATGCATAAATAGACACAAATTATGTTGTCATTGTTCAATGCGCAATTTGAGAAAAACATACTGTTGTTCATGTATTTTACATGTTCTAATTTTTTAATTAAAAATGAATTTGAGCAAAAAAAAATTTGATTTTGTGAAAAAGAAATACCTTTTTACCTCTTTCCGAACATAAATGTTATAAATAAATAAATGTTCTTATATGTGGCCAAAAAATAACATTTAAAACGGTGTTTAATGGGTATTCATGCATACCAAGCTAGCTATGATGTTAAAAACAATATTGGATGATAATCATTGTGTAATTATCATGAGTTCTTATCTCATGATTTCATTACATTATGCTAATATTTTCACTTAATTTCTTAAATGATAATTTAATAATTAATACAGTTTAATTTAATGTTTTGTTATTTTAAGTTATTTCATTATTTCTACTCATTATCTTATGTTAAATAAGAATATTTAACACCTCCCAATCTATCATGTGCTGTAGATATAATATTAACTTATAATTTGTATTCCACTTGCTGTTTACAGACACAAGCCGGATGTTGCCTTAATGGATTTCATTTGACACATAGAGTATGTGTCTAATGGATTGGTAATTCACTTAAATGTACGCGATATGATCAAGACTTTGATGGTCAAAATTTAATTTTGTTTCATTTTAAGTTGATGAATCAGTTTAATGAGCAAATGGTCTGGCAAAGAAGGGAAATAAATAAATAAATAAATAAATAAATAAATAAATAAATAAATAAAACTCATAGACTACAGTGTGGCCTACAAATATGGCTGCCAAGGACTACAACAACCAGAGACAGCCAAGTTCAAACTGACCATCTGTCTTATTGCAATATCAATCCCAGCCACACTTACAATATACAGTGAAATACTTTTCTTCATATATACCAGGTTAGGAAGTTGGGGTCAGAGCACAAGGTCAGCCATAATATCATATCCCTGAGGCAGAGAGGGTTAAGAGCCCTGCTCAAGGGCTCAACAATGGCAGCTTGGCAATGCTGGAGCTTGAACTCCAACCTTCTGATCAAAAACCCAGGACCTTAACTATCTGAGCCACCACTGCCCACTTGATGTTGCCCTTGGATTGCGTTTCTGTTTGTTTGCTACTTTAAATAAAGCCTTGAATATCTGCAATTGCATTTGCACCTGTTTTGTGATGTGATATAATACACAGAAAATTAAAAGCCCTACGGCATCAATTGTTGGGAGTTGGCTAGTAGCAATCATGATATATTGGAAAGAAAAAAAGGGAAAGCTGATTACTTCACAGAACACCTGGGACTTTTCATTTGCAATGGTCAGCCATTTCAACAGCAGTATATATCAATATTTGATCTTTGGAACATCAAAGAATAAATGATTCCAACATACAAAAGTAAAATATCATCTGGATTAACCTCCTGCTGCTGAGGACGTATCATCTAAAAGCTTTCTCAACCTCTATATACTGCACATATAATGCAATGCAAATCCTGGGATGTAAAATTCCCAACCAAGCACTGCTGACTCGAAGAGAGTAAGTCATTTGCATCATTGCTGTGAATTCACTGACGCATAATGGCTGTAGATCAATGCAAGTCCTTGGTAGCACTTCTTTGCTATGCATTTCTCTTAAGGCTTCCACAAAAAAAAAAAAGCTGTCTGTCTAAATCAGTACAGGGCAATGTGTACCTTTAATGGTTATAGCAGACCCAACAAGCTCTTGGAAGGTGTGTCTTTGTCTTTCCGAGGTGAGTGTTGTAAAGGATTTGTATGCTGAATCAGCAAAGAGACCATGAAAGGAATCCAATAGTACACTTTCAGTCACCTCATGCAAATAACCCCTCTCCATTGTTTGATCCTTGTTTGCTTATGAATAAATATACACAGTGTCCATATAGAACAAGATGTGTGTTTGCGTTTGTTGTGTTTGATGTCTTTTCTTCTTCTTCTTCTTCTTCTTCTTCTTTTAATTGAATGCATATTTACGATTTGTTCCATCATGATGGCTTTTACAGTCCAACATGCACATGGAATTGTTGAGCCGCAGAATGATGCAAGTGTGAATGTGGAAGTAGTTCTTGGGTTATATAATCTCATTTTTGTTAATGAAGAAGAACTGGACTGCTGTGCTGTGTTGTGTACTGCATTGCAGAGAAGGGAGAGCGGGGGAGAGAGAGAGAGAGAGAGAGAGAGAGGGGAGTAGAAGGTGGAGGGATAACCCAGAGGGATCTTAGGCTGTAGTAATCTGGACATAATTATATTTGGCAAGGACCATGGTTCAGCCCTGTTTGTGTGTATACGTGTGTGTGTCTGATGGGCGGTACTGTCTGGTCTCTCATCAGGGTCTCACTGCCCCTGACAGTTTCATTAAAACCTCAGATCCCTCCTGCCAGGAGGAATAAAGTATTTATAAACAAATCCCTGTACTCCCTTCCAATTGTCTCTTCTCATATAAGGCCCTCAATTTGTTGGCCTGAATCAATGGGCCCCAAATGCCCCTCTGCCCTATGCTATCTGATCTGTTGATCTGTTGATTCTGGAGTCTCTTCTAATTCCAGGTACATATCTATCTCTGTAATGCTGCAGAGAGGTATTGACTTTGGGTGACATATTGGCCTTGCCTCTTAGCATCATCCAAGTGGGCTTTGTGAGTAAAGTATTCCTTCCTATGGAATGGATAAAAGGGGATTGTCATAGACCTGACAACCTTTTCTTGTTATGTATAGGAGCCCGACATTTCAGTATTGCAGTATGGCGCTACAACTTATCACTCCAAAATCTGTCAAGAGAACAGCCTTCTTTTCCCCTAACAACAATGAGCCAATGAAGATATGACTGACAACTGAAAAGTTGTGCTAAATTTTTCAATATTAACTGACACCCCAGAAGCACCTCCCCTTACCTCTATCTGCCATAAGTAATCTATTGGTCTGTGCTTCTGTCTCGACTCAATTTTACCGCTTGAACGCACCCTCACTGTCAAGAGAGGACTTTTTGAGTTCTTCAATGTGTAATAAAATATACCAGTGTTTGTTCAACTTCTATGTCATTACACAATATGGACTAATTACCATCAGAAAATGTTTCAAATTGAATTAAATTATACTGTTAAAAAGTGTAAAATCTAATGCTTTAGAAATAATCTTAATCATAATTAACATACACTTGCAGTGATTTTTGTGTCACAGTGTGGTATGGCTGCTCCATGGTTTCTGGAAAAAAAAGAACTACCCAACACATAAGTGCCCAACTTCCAGTGTAACATCTTCAGGGACATTTCCACATATAGTCTTCCACATGTAATCCACATATATTTTTTATAATTTGTGTCATACTTAACCGTGTATCCAAATACATCCCTCAGAGAGGAAGCTGGTGAGTAGGTGACTGGATCATGGATGACTCACTCTGCTAAAACAGGTGAATATTTTTATGAGAAAGGCAATAAAAAGAGGCAAACAGGACAATGTATGACTGAGTCAACGACTACCCTATAATTACTGCCAACATCTTATAATTATGGCCACCATTTGGTGTGAGGTGGTAGCGCAAATTGTCACTCACGGTGCAGAAAGGAAACACCTTGTTTGACATGGTGCCAAGATCTTCCTCAGATCTCAGCTAGCATTGTGGCATGCTGTCTCCTGGAAAAGTGGGTGCATACACCCACTGAGCTTATGGAAGTCTTTGTAAGTTTGCTTACACTTCAAGCAGCTGAAAGTGATATAGAGGAACTTGCATTCTTATCCCAGGCTTTACCACCAAAAAAGCCCTTCAATTCCATAAATTCCACAAAGAGGCTCCGATTCCAGTGATATTATTGAGCACAGTGTAACTTTACATTGCCACATCATGGTTGTGAGGCTCACAAGCTAATTGTATGTACATTTCCACTTACATTTATAGCACTTGGTGGACGTCCTTGTCGAGAGGGACTTACAGAAATGCTTTTGAAGTCTCTAGCAATGAACACATCGATATTGGCTCACTAGGCCTTGGACTAAGAATACCATCAGTCTAAATCTCTGTTGGGAGGAATATAGAATAGGGTTGTTTTTTTTTTTTCACAGACAAAAGTTTTTAAGTTACAGTTTGAAGTCTGAAGTGACTCAGCTCTTCAGAATTCTAGGGGCAGTTCATTCCACCACCTAGGTACCAGAACAGAGAGGAGTCTTGCTGCGAACATTCTTTGTACCCTCAGAGATGTTGGGACAAGTAGAGCAATGCTGGAGGATTGGTGTGAGTGTGGTGCATGTGTTAGTCATGCACTTTACTTAAATCTTTAGTCATGCAATTTATTTAAAACTCAGCTGTAGGTTTTATTGCACAAAAATAAACGCTACTGGATTATTTCTAAAGAAAAGCACTATAGTGCACATGGTAAAGACTAGCTTCTGTTAAATATTAGAAATTTTGCACACAGTCTCTAACCTAATTAAACTTATTTGCACAAATCTGGAGAGGGTCTAGGATCAGAGGCTTTAGTGGTGCTCAGCACCATGCAAACAGACAAAGCACTAGCCGAGAACAGAACAGATCACAAAATTAGGAACGGTTCCAGTGAACTATCAAAATAACATTAAGCAAACACAGGGTCAGAATAGGCGCAGGTGTTCAGGTCAAACAGGTCGAAACAGGCTAGACAAAAATCGTGGTCAAAAGCAGAAATACACAGTCATAGAAAAACCACATAATCTACATCAAAAAGGCTGGCTTGGTAATGCCACAGACACTAGAGGACTGAATATTACTTCTCAAAGTACAAACTGAAACAGACGTGCTTAAAAACAGTGCTAAATCAAGCGTACTTAATTAATCACAGGTGACTGGGAACAAGGACATGCAGGTGGTTGCTGGGAAGGTCCGGGGTGGCCATGTTTGTAGGCTGCGGTGAACTGAGTGAAACAGAGTCCATAATGTCTGTGGTTGGAAAGCATAACAAAGCACTTCATGCTATACATCATAAATGAATAATAAAATAAACAAGAAATAGCACCAGATAGTCGACATGAGTGTAACACACTCAGAGGAAAGCTTACCCTTCTGCAAATGCAAGATCATAGATGCCCACGATCGACTGGTGTCTCTGTGAAGAAAGAGAGTATCCCATACCTCCTACTTACAGAGCATGGGTGATTATGCTGGGTGTTGCAGTCCAAACCTGTGATCTCTGGATGATAGGGTGAACATTTGTCCGTTGTGCTACTCAGGAGCCCACTGTTTTTATGTGAACTCACAAGTTTTAATAACCAAATTTGCTTGGGACAATCATATTTGTCAAATAAATGACTTTCATTTAATCAAATATACATCCACCTGAACCGGAGCCTAGATCGACTTACTTATAATAGCAGGGTTCAGCTTCAGATCCATCAAAATAATTTCTTCTGCCTAATAGAGATCTATATTTTTCACACTGATTTATCTCAATGTTCTTTATAAGATTCAAAGATTATTAAAATATAAAATTGTTCTCTACTGAAAGTTTTTTTTGTTCGACATTTTACTAAACATCAGCACAGACAATAATAGACAGAAAGAACTATCAGCATTTATGTTTCGGCTTTCTATTGATCATATCTTTTTCATGGTGCAAAATGGTTAATTGCTAATCATTTATGTCTACACAATATCTCACAAGGAGACTTACAAAGAAATGTATGTAACAATATTAGTTTCAATGTATAGAGGGTTTAGCCAGAAAGACATAATAATCAGAAATACATAGTGAACAATATGTTGTTATCAAAAATTATAAGGGCAATAAGATGAGTGAAAACAAACAGTTCAATAGCTGCATATGGTATTAATGTTCCTAATCATCCATTTGTCATAACTGTCATGTGAGAATAAACAAATCCTATCCATCTCCAATGCCACTGGGTATTTTTGATGCCATTTCTACAATTTCTTCTGTAACCAAGGATACCAGTATTTGTAATTTGCTTTTAGGGACTTCAACTGTGTTATGAGATCAGCTTCACTTCTAACACTACACGCTGTTCTGTATGTTTTTTTTTCTAGTGTTGCAGAAGATTGGACAAGTTTGATTTTGGTGTTATTTTAGTCATCATTTATTCAACCTTTGTACTTTTTTCCAGGGTGACCTTTAACAACTTCTTGAGTGAGTTAAGTTTGTGTCAAATTGTCAGTCAGACTACAACTTGAGGACAAATCCTTCATTCCGATCCACAGCTCTGGTGTGTCCTGTATCTATCTATCTATCTATCTATCTATCTATCTATCTATCTATCTATCTATCTATCTATCTATCTATCTATCTATCTATCTATCTATCTATCTATCTATCTATCTATCTATCTATCCAAAAAGCACTTGGACTTTCAAAATGTTAATTTACAACAGCCAAATGACTTCTGGGCATTTTTTAAGAAAATCTCTTGAAAAGATGCCAAGAGTGTGCAAAGTTTCATTTAAAAATACTGTATAGTTTTAAAAATATAAATATATATTTTAATTTTCTTGGTCACTGCTCATTTCCATGTGCATTATTTCATGATGTTACACTCTTCATTATTATTCTAAGATAGTAGAGACTAGTAACAGCAACAACAACAACAAAAGAAAGTGTGTCTCAGTGGTCATAATGTTATGCCTGATATATATATATATATATATATATATATATATATATATATACCTTCTAATTCTTGCTAATAATAAGATTCATATTAAAATAACATTCAGCTAACATAAACACAAGGCTATTTTTTGCTAACTTGTTATACTGATAGTTACGGCTAAATTGCAATGAATAATTACAATATATGAGGAGTGCTGTTAGTTAGATTATACCATATTATTACTTACTTCTGAGTACATGTTTTTTTTAATTTATTTTTTAACTCTCTCTGACAAGCGATGCAAAATATTCTGCTGTGCAGCATATCTCTTCATCTTTAAAGCTCGCTGTGTGCTCACAGTCAAACATCAGATCAGTAATGAAGTGCTGTGCTGGGAGGCAATAGTTGTGCAATATCAACTTGCACACTGAAGAGGGGGCTTTTAGTATGTTTTAGTATGGTTTAGTATGGTTTAGTATGTTGTCTGGTGGCTCAAGTGGTTAAGGTTCGGGGTTATTGATCAGACGATCGGGGTTCAAGCCCCAGCTCCACTGCTGGGCAATTGAGCAAGGCCCTTAACCCTCTTTTAAGAGGGCACTGTATCATAGCTGTCCCTGTGCTCTGACCCCAACGTCTTCAGCTAGGATATGTGAAGAAAAGAATTCTGCTGTAATGTATGTGTGGCAATGATAAAGGCTTCATGCCCTCATCATCATCACTGCTTTATTATGACAAATGTAACTCTCTGTAACATTGTTTAGTTCTGATTGATTCAGAACTAAACAATGTTACAAAACAAATGCCTTCTACATATGATTCAATTTATCATGGTATACATACATATAAATAAAAACCATTCCCCAAGAAACTACACCTCTGGTCCTAACAGAACACATGATTAAACCATTAGGATAATGGAAAAAAGTATGTGAACCCTTTAATACATGTGATTGCAATGTTCTCTTGGCATTAAGATTATTGGAGTCAGTTTTTTCCAATGATTGTATTAACCGTGCACTGCCATAGAAAAAACACACAATCTTGGTTACCTGCTGTTCAGGACATCGTTCTGTCCAAGTGTTATATAGCCCAATCAAAAGAGGCTTCAGAGGACTCCAGAAAAGGAAAAAAATCACTTTGTGGAAGCTTATGAACAGAAACAGCATTTGCAGGCACACAGACAGTTAACGCATGGTAGAAATTTAGCACTGATGCTATTCACCCTAGAGGCACACTACAAAGCAGAATCCTCACATAAGTGACAAAGTATCTGAAAGGATTTGAAAGGATACACTTGATGATGTTTGTATCCATATGAAGATTACACAAGCCCTATATACACAGTACATACACTGCAAATACTTACTTTCAGATACACTGTAGCATAAAAATATAGGCTTAAGGTTTTTTATATGGTGATTCCAGAAAATATTTCCTAGCTAAAAAATAAGGACAGAGACAACCATGTGGTTGATATCAGTGTCAATAAATGCTAAGTTTTATTGCTTATTCAGCCCATTCCTAAGAATATGGTCAGAATATGTAGTGGGCAAATACATAAGTAAAAAGCTTAATCCAGAATCTGAAAATAAAATAAAATCCAACTTAATCCAAATTGAAATGATGAAAACATTAAAGATGAATTAAGAATTAATGATCTGGGGAGCACAGAGAACCTGTAAACATGGAAAACAAGCAACATGGTGCTACTAGCACTAGCACTAGCACTAGCAATATCAATTATAGGGACAATATAAATGAAAAATCAACATGAAGAGTCTTTCTAAGATGTTGGGCCATTGCAAGCCACCAGAAAAGCTTTAGTGCATATTGGCGTAAATTCTGCACAAATCTTTTGAACTGTACTGGAGGGAGGAACATATATATATATATATATACACTACAACAAAAGCTTTTTATTTAGGATATTTAGCTTTTGGGTGAAATTTATGGAAAATGTAAAAAGTTCATGCTACAGTGATATTATATCATGAAAGTAGGGCATTTAAGTAGAAGCATGCAATGGTGATTTCCTCATCTCAAACAATTTATTGAAACAAAAGCCAACAACAGTGGTGGGTATACCACAACAAAAAATGTCAATGTCTCAATAATTTGTCATGTGCCCTTGACCATCAATTACAGCTTGACAACGACGTCTCATGCTGTTCACGAGTTGACTTACTGTCTGCTGAGGCATGGCATTCCACTCTTCTTGAAGGGGGAACCTCATTGAGGTTCTGGGGTGCAGGGTTACAAGCCTCTACACAGCGACTCAGCAGTTCTGTATTGAGTACAGACCTGCTCAGACTGTAACACCACCGCCACCAGTGGCTGATGCATAGCGCTCTCCTTGACGTCTCCAACATCGTTGGCGGCCATCATTTCTGCTCAATGTGAATCGACTTTCATCAGAGAACAGCACTGAGGCCCACTGGTCCCTCGTCCAGCGTAAATGCTCCCTGGCCCATGCAAGACGCAGGTACGCTTGCAGGTCGTCTAGCATGCAGATCACGCTGATGTAAACGTTTTTGAATGGTCTGACGTGACACTTGGGTGCCTCTCACCTCCCTTAAATGTGGAGTTGAGCCTGGAGTTGAGTGGCATTCATCATCTGGTTCTGCAGGACACTGTTCACAATGAATCGGTCATCAATGTGGGATGTGGCCAAAGGATGTCCACTTCTATGCCTTTCTGTGACTCTTCCAGTCTCTGTGTATCTCTGTCGTATTTTGCATTCAAAAGTGTAGAGAAGGTCAAATTAAGTTCACCTGTAAAGGTTATTGTGCATTTTAGGTGCATCCTTAAATTTCACCCAAAATCTGAATATCTTTAAATTTTTGTGAGTAGTGTATATATATATATATATATTGTAAGAATTGTCCCTGTACATGGTTTTGTTGTTAGTGAGCACACAGGCACTTAAATGAGCTGGGAACAGACAGTTCTTACAGTCAGGTGTAAACTCAGCAGATATCCATTAACTCATGGCACATTTTCATAATTTCATTTTCTTTTTTTAAGCATAAAGCGTAAAAAAATGCATAAATTGCATGAAATAAAAAAGTCAGTCACTTCTCCTGCAAGTCCCAGCAGCACATACAGTGCTTTAAACACATTCTTTCTGCTGCTGTAGGAAGAAAATATTAGACAAGGGTATTTTTAGTTCATGGTGAAAAAAGGAATAGGCTGTATCAAATTCTATTTTATGGGCTGTGACTGCAAAAGAACATGATTATTAGGAATTTTTACGTGTCCTATTCATGACAAGACTTTGTACTCTACCTCTCTCTCTCTCTCTCTCTGATATATATATATATATATATATATATATATATATATATATATATATATATATATATATATATATATATATATATATAATCAGCCATAAGCATTATGCATTATGACCAGCAGCTGCAGTTTTGGAGATGCTCTGATCCAGTGGTCTAGCCATCACAATTTGGCCCTTGTCAAACTCGCTCAAATCCTTACGCTTGCCCATTTTTCCTGCTTCTAACACATCAACTTTGAGGACAAGATGTTCACTTACTGCCTGATATATCCCACCCACTAACAGGTGCCATGATGAGGAGATAATCAGTGTTACTCACTTCACCTGTCACTGCTCATAATTGATCGGTGTGTATATATATGTGCACGTTTTATGGGAACTATTAGCTTCTTACTATGAACTGTATGTTTAACCTCTTGCTTTCTGATACACTGCAGGATCATATTTCATTCGAAATCCGAGAGTGAGGTCTCACTTATCAATCTGCATTTACTATCACCTGTTTTTGTGCTTTCTTAGACACGGTCCCGAGAGTTCTAGGCATGAAAATATCTGCCCAGAAATTCAAAGTAAGCATTTGTGTAGCATTATAGTTTGATTGTACAGATATATTTACATGCAGTTGGGGTATTTTGGTAATTAGTTTCAAAATCAATCATTCCTGAAAGGTACACCTGTTCTAAACATGAAAAATATACCCAAAAATGCTAATGTAAGCACCTGTGTAGCATGACTCTAAAAACACAGAAGATTCCAGGCGGAAACATTGATGTAACTTTTACTGACTGAAGTTGAACACCGTGAGACGCTTATGTAAATTTACATTTATGTAGAGTTTGATGATTAGTGTCAAGATGAATTTTCCCTGAAAGGCACGCTTGCACAAAAGAAATTTCTGGATTAATTATATGTTTAGTAAAGCTGCTGAGAAATGTATTCACCAATTCAGTGTCACCACAGTCTTGTTGCAGAGGTAAGTGATTAGTATTTTTTTCTGGGTGGGTTGAAGCTCTTGTTAGTGTTGCATGGCAGGTGGTTGAGAAAGATATAGTGGGATCATTATCCACACTGGAGGAGACATGGTCTAGTCTGCGAGAATGATGCTGACTTCAGCAGGAGACCTATCACCCTGGGGACTACTGGGAAAAAATACATTAAACATGGTCTCCCAGTATAATCGTGTCATGGTACAATGTTAGACATAGCTGTTAACGGTTTAACAAGTACAAACTATTTTTTTGTTAATTTAATATAACCACAGAGATTTTAATTTTCCCCTCAAGCTCCCTGTAGCATTGCTTACTGATTTTTTTTCACAGGTGCTCTAGCAGACTATGTTATATTCAGTGCAATTTCCTGCATTTATTCTAAAACTAGAGGAGCTGCTGAATAAAGACATTCAAAGTGAATTTGCCCAAAGGCAAAGCAAAAATGATCAGTGGTGCAACAGCTGAGCAACAGTAGGAAGCTAAGCCAGCTGTGCGTGCACCCCTACCACCATAGAGGTCTTTTCACATTGTCAGCTGCGTGAATCTTGGGGCTGTCAGAGTGGGTGGATGGCAATGCCGGTTTTGTTTTTCCTGAGCGTGACTGTGAGGAACCTAGACAGATTCAGAGCAGCACCCGCTGGGGTTTGGTGCCCCTCTCTAACATCTTACCTGCCTTAGCTTTTCCCTCTGAGCACATCTGCTGACACATGTTTACATTCTCTACTTATAATCCTGCTTAATATTAAAGACGACACATTTGCTCCATTTGAATAAGTGGCATGCTCTCTGACGAAATGTAAAGTACACTTTAAACTGATTTATTCATTACACATTCCATTGTGTGCTTAACACACTGCATATCTTATATCATTTTTCCCCCCCTTTGGTGCAGTGTCCGTTTATGAGTTTGAATATTTATCATTATACATAAGTGCTTTCACACCTAATACATCAAGCATGCTCTGCATTATTAATGCATTATATACTCTGCATAGAAATGATCCATTTCCATATCTTTCCAATACAGTCTGCCATTGATAACTTTTAGTGAACTTGTGCAGCAATTGCAAACTGAGAGCTATTCCCCCGATAATTCAAAACCGGATCAGGCCAGAACTGGAGAGCCTCAACAGCTGCTGCCTTTGACAGATGGCTCACACAGGTTTCGTGTATGAAAGAGAGTCATCGTGTTACATTTTTCTTTCCATATCTCTGAAATTGGCTCTCTGAAATTGTCTGTTTCTTTTTTTCCTCTTTTTTTGTGGAGTTACTCAGCAAACACTTTATTAGAAACATCTGTACACTTGCTTATTTATGCAATTATCCAATCAGCCAATCATATTGCAGGAGTGCAATGCATAAAGAGACCTAGCTCTGTATCACCTTGATGCTTTGATGCTGTAACAAGATTTGCTAGAATTGATATGAATATATTCCATAACAGAAAGAGAGAAAGAGAGAGAGAGAGAGAGACAGAGAGAACACAGCTGAAAACAACTGCATTTCAGTGAATACGGGGGTGTGCAGTCTGTCAACAATGCTATATTTCAGCATGTCTCTTCTGGTTTTGCTTCTGGTGCTCTAATCTCTGAGGTTTTTGAAACAAAGAGTGACTTACTTAGTGTAGTCATTCCTGAGGAGCTCCCGAATGCCTGCTTGGCAGCTGAGGTTCCTCTGTTCCTGTGGTGCTTTAATACATATGCGCTTCCACAAAAAGTTGTGTTTTTTTTTTTTTTTTGGTGGTCCAGAGCTGCCCTGAATAATCTCTTCTCACCAGGGAGTGCTCTCCTTTTTTATATGCAGCTAGCCGTCTGCACCATATGTTGGTCCCTTGGAAGGCTGAGATGTGTTCATGAAGGAGCCAGGAAGTGATGAAAAGAATGACGGACAAGAAAGATGACAATGGAAGAAAAAAATAGCCAACATGGGAAAGTGAGAGAAATCCGTAGCTTGTAAATGGAGGAAAGGCCGAATCAAATGAGAGAAAATGAGTGAGATACATAAAGAGGAGCAGTGACTCACAAATGACTTTGCCAAGACAGAAAAAACAAGTCTTTCTCTCGCCCACATCAGAGGCCTCTCGTTCTTCACCACACATCCTTTATTTACAACCAAGCTATTAGCAGAAACCCAGATGAACCCAATGTTTGTGTAGTTAGGAGAGTTTATTCTGCAAATGCTTGTTTGTCTGCCCTCTGCTCTCCCTGATGAGGCAAAGATATGGCTTATTTTGTGAAGAAACCAACAGCTTGCTGAGGAGGAATATGAGTGAAAGCATACACTCGACCTTCATTTGCCAATAATGAGATTGTTAAGCTTGGCACCATCATTTTTTAGGGCCAAAAAATACTGAGCCGTTTGCCTTCGTTGGAACTATTTGTGTAAACCTTACTTTATCCTTTGTTTCAATGCTATTTAAAGTCAAATATATTCAGTAAATGACGTAAGCACAAGCTATTTTAATTTGTTTCAACAATAGAGTGGATTCAAGCAAATGGGGCAAATATGGATGAACACCTCAGGGTATGTTTTTCTCAATCTGTCTATTTCTCAGTCGGACTTGTTTCAAGGCTACTCTTGAACAGAATAAATTTAATTTCAACTATTATGGATGAGCAAGTTGAGTTTGATTTTGGGAGTAGAGGCTACTTTTTCAGCATATCAATACATAATCAAATAACATTAGCATATGCACACTATGGCTACTTGAGCACCTCTATCTGTCTTTTTCGGTTTTATTGTGGCGGTGAATAAGATGTGCCGCAGGTGTATGGTGTTAGCATAGTGACTCACAGGAATGAGAGATGAGGAGCACGGGCAAGCCTCATCAGCAAGGCCATGTTAAAATGCACTTTAACCACACAAGCAACAAATGAGTAGTTTAAAGGCATGATTGGGTTTGTCATTGACTCTCCAATGGTTTAACAATAAGGCAAGGTCATTCCATTTTGTTTAAATAACAGCACAGATTCAAACTAGAAATAGATTATTTCCACTAGGTACTTCATTAATTAAATGCTGCTCTTAAATCATTGCACGAAATAGTACATGGAAACCAAAATATGACCAGCTCTGCTTCACACTTCCATCACATCCTGCAAGCTTCCCTGGAGTATCAAATCCATCTACCTCCCTTTTGGCAGATAGATATATGTGCTTACTCTCCGTAAAGAGTGGTAACAGCATGAGCGCTTTTTACAAGGCCTTATATATTCACATTCTGGAAGAGACAGTACGAATACACAAACATTTCGCAGAACAACAACCACAAAGCCTGGACTGAGACAGGATTTCACTTTGACAACACAAAAGATTGTGCTAGATGCTTTGTCCTACTCTACATGACCTGAAAATTGAAACACAAAAGTGGATTTTTGCATCATGACAATATACTGATGTTTTGTGCTGAACACACTTTGAGGAACGCACTAACCCTTCTGCACACAGATGCCATGATTCACTAGTGTTACTATTACTGACACATGTGAAAGTGTTATGCCACCGCTTCTACCAAGAAAACGGCCAAGGTTGCAAGCTCCTGATCATTGTTTTGTTTTTTTTTCATTTAATTTACATTTTAGGTATTTTGCAGACACACATTTCCAGAGGGACTTTTTCCCCCCCCAGAGGGACATTTTTTCATTTATACAGCTGAGCAGCTCAGGGTTAAGGGCCTTGCTCAAGGGCCTGGGAATAGCTGCTAGGCAGTGATGAGATTTGAACTCACCACCTTTTAATCAGTAAGCTACAGTCTTAACCACAGAGCTACCACTTCCCCTTTTCTTTCCTTTGGCCACAAATAAATAAAAAGAAAAAGGAATCCTCTATTATTATTATTATTATTATTATTAGTAGTAGTAGTAGTAGTAGTAGTAGTAGTAATTTCAGTGTCATAATAATAACATTACTACTACAACTATTAGTACTATTAGTACTACTACTGCTACTACTACTACTAATAATAATAACAGTATTAGGATTTGTAGTATTAATTTTTTTTGTTTGTTTGTTTTCATTAACCCCTCTCCCATATAACCATGAAGCATGTTTAAACCTAGGTATCAAAAAATATTCAAAAAAAATATTCATGAGTCTCTCTGTTAGGCTATGTTTAGACTATATAAAATATAAAAGTAAAACTGCTCTTTGAGCAATGAGACATGCTTTTTCTGAAAGTCTGTCCGTCCACTGCAAAGGCCTGCATGCTCACAGCACAACGCGGCAACCTTATTCATCATCCAAGTTTCAAACCCATTCATAGAGAACCAATATCTGTGTAGTGACAGCCCTGCAGGTCCAACTCAGGCACTTGTGTGTGAAAAGACAGAAGAAAGGTCAATGATTTGAGCAGCCCTTTCAGTGTGTGTGGTGTCCAGGTTTCAAAGCTTAGAGGAATAGAGGCAGTAGAGGAGACACTGCTTTTCTCCTTTAGGCTGCACTATGGGACCTGATGGATGTTTATATTGGACTGCAATCATTTCACCTTCTCCCACAGAGCTAAATGATTAATTTTCGGGAGCCCGAGAGGATCCTTAGTCAGAGAAAATCAATGGACCTGAACAATCATTTTAGGATTAAAGCTCATACTTAGGGGGAATTCACATGCTTCTATCTATACGTCATAGTTACAGCTTTAAAATGTCTGCCAAATAGTCCTTGAATTTTATATAGACAATTACATAAATCCATGTGTATATAACAAAAAAGTGGTGAGTAGCCATTCATACCCCAAGACTCTTGGAAATTGAATGTTGTTTTTTTGTTGTTTTAAAGACTCTGTTTATGATCTGTTATAATATACTGTCATCAATAACCGTATTATATTTACATTAAATGAAAATGAAGAAGCTTAAATGTCCAAATAATGGTCTCTGTGACAATCAGAGCATGACATTCTCATTAAAGACACTGTGAAGTACATTACCTAAGAAGCGCAAGTCTATATAGACTGCATTAAATGTAATAGGCTTTTATCCTTTGAAAATAAGATTGACTTTTTCAGATGACATTTATATCCATTGGAAAGTAAAATACTGATAAAACACAGTACAAATGCATCAAAAATGTCAGGTGAAAATATTAGTATGTTTTAATTTCATTTCATATATATTTTAATATTTGAAATGATCTTTTCTATATCTATTGACAGATCAGTACATCTGCTGCTTTGTAGAGGCAAATGCTTGAAATATGCAAACTGCAAATGCTGCTATCCATGCCAGATCCTAAATGCTGGTGGATCAGGGATTTCCTGACAATTTGGAGACATCACATGTGGCTAGGAAAACATGCCAGACACACAGACCCTAAGCACTAGAGGACCATCCCATACTGCAAAGCTGTGTGCTTTTACCACTTCTTTTCTTTCTCTATACCAATGACTGTATTTCCAAGGAAGATTCTGAATTATGCAGATGAAACCACTATAGTTGGCCTCATAACCAATATTGATGATTCTGTCTATAAGAAGTAAGATGAGCTGCTAATGTCCTGGTTTCCACTGTGGAGTCGATCAATTTTCGTGGCTCCTCCATATCCAGGGATCTAAAATAGGTGAGGAACATGGTGTACATAGGCAATAGATCTCAGCAGAGAATGTTCTTTCAGAGGCAACTGAATAAGTTCAACCTTCCACAGACACTGCTGATCCAGTTGTACACAGATCAACGAGTCCATCCTAGCTTCATCTATAACCAACTGATTTGGATCCTCCACCTCACTGAGCAAACAAAACTCTAATCTGGACAGCAGAGAAGTTCGTCACATATAGTCTGCCAATGCTTCAGGATATTTACAACAGCAAGGTCACAAAGCACACTGGCAAGATTATAGCTGATCCCTCTCACTCTAGACATCACCTCTTCCAGCCACTTCACTGTGGATAAAGAAGACTCAGAGCCATTAAAGCCAACATAACAAGAAGCATCAACAGCATCTTTGCACTACAGTACACTGTACATGTCCTTCTCTACCATCCTGTAAGCAATAGTTTATTTTCATTCATTTTTATTACCATTTTTGCAGACCCAACACACACACACATACATTCATGAATAGTCCTATAGACTTCCTGGTCTGTTTATTATGCTTCATGTCAAGCATGTGTGCACTCACCAAGACAAATTTTTCAATTGTGTAACACCCTTATTGAAATAAAGAGATGACTTACTTGAAATTTCAAAGAAATAGGCCTGTTAATCTTACATTTGTCATACCTTTACATGACAGCATCCACCTATCTATTTTCTGTACAGCTTACCCTTCACAGGAACCCTGGAGTTTATCCCAGTGGACTCAGGGCACAGGGCAGGAGACAGGGTGCCAACCCATCACAGAATACAATCACACACACCCATTCACACACTACAGACAATTTAGAGATGCCAGTCAGGTTACTATACATGTGTTTGGACTGGGAGAGGAAACCAGGATCATGGAGAACCAGGAGCAAGACTTTCTTTTTATTCTTAATCTCTTTAATGGGAAATATTTTACTTTATCTATATTCAGCATATTTTCATTTGATCAGTTGTTTTCGCATATACAGACATTTCTACAGGAAAACTACGTATAAAACAAAGAAATGTTTCCAAAACAATTTATTTACAGAATTGAAAGAACATCATTAGAGAGAGCGCGAGGGAGGCCGAGCTGAGTGCGCAGAACTGTATTAGCGGGCACACTTATTAACAGAGAGTGGGAGGTGTTGTGATTTGTGAGCACACAAAGCTATTCGCCAGTTTGGAGCAGTAAGTTGAGTGCACAGAAAAGCTTTGCCACACGAGTGTACTAACGTTTTGCATATAGTCAGCAGTGACACATGGTGCCACTTTGCTCTTGAATGCTCACTGGCTACATTTTACGCATGAATCAAGATAAAGTTTGAGACTTTGGGGGTGGGAAAAGACCCCTGAGTGAGACACATAACTCTGGTTTAACTGGTTGTAAAAGCATAAGAGAAGAGCCAGAATTTGTTTTCTAAAATGCTGCATTGTGCTGATGGGTGTCTGACTTGGAATAGTGTTCATAAACATGTTTCATTTTACTGCATACTATCAAATCAGCCACCTTTCCATGCCAACAGTGGATGGCTTGGGCAGATAGGAGGTAATAATGAATTGCTCAGAGGTGCTCAGTTTTTAGAGTGCTTCTTCCACTGCAGCTATGTAACCAACTATCACATCAATTATTATATATATTTTAGCTGGTTAGTTAGTTAAAATGCATAATCTATGGTACATTGCACTAAGTAGCTCTACATCAAGAAACTAGATACGTAATGCTAGATAGCTAGGTCATCCTCTTACTGTGTAGCTGCCTATAACGGATGTGTTTTTAGCTAGCTTATTTTGTTCAGCTTAGTGAGTGAGAGTGTGTCACCGGTTCGGGTAGCACTTCTGCTTTCAGAGCCACAACATCCTTGATGTTGTAATTGTAAAACATTACATCTTAATGCCACTGTTTAAACTCCATGCAGCATTCATCAAGCCACATGGCACTACCAGCAGCCCTTTCCAATAACTGAGGTAAAAAACAAAAACAAAAGCAAACAAACAACAGTTATCAAGGCCTTTAGCCATTAGCTGTGAATGCTTTTATCAATTTTGATTCAAATGACATAAGTTAAGTCGCAGATATTTCTAGATTTAAGGTTGTCACATTTTCCCAGCTCATTAATGTTAGAATGTAATGCGACTGCAGCATTATGAAGAGTTACATCTGTTATTTCTGTGTTTGTGTGGATTTCCTCCATTTCCTCACACCTTCCAGAAACATACTGGTAAGTGAACTGGCTATGCTAAGTCGCCCCAACAGTGAATGTGTGTGTGTGTGTGTGTCTGTTTATGTATGTATGTGTGGTCCCCTGCAATGGACTGCTGGTGTCGCATCAAAGGTCTGTTCTCACCTCACACCCAGTGTATTCCCAGGAAAGGCTCCAGGTCTACCATAACCCTGACCGGGATAAAGAAGTTACTGTAGAGGAATGAAAGAAAATGAACAAATAAAATATAAATTATGTTAACCTCACTTGTAACATAATTGTAGCATAATAGTGATGAAGTGACAGTGCTTGCCTCATCATCACCACTCAATTATTATTGAGTATTTTATGAGTCTATATAATATCTATATAAGTCATGCTGGAAACTGGCATAAAACCATATTAGGTCAACAAAACCCTAATGCTTGTTGGGGAAAAACCCTTATGTTTATCTAGATTAATGTAAGCTAACAAGGTTAGGATGTAGTCATGTTGCCCTACCTATGAATGATGCCATTAAGAATTACTGTATATTATATATATATATATATATATATATATATATATATATATATATATATATATATATATATATATATATATATATATATATAATTTTACTGCAATTGAAAATAAACACTACAGTGAAGCAATGTCTGCAGATGACTTATTTATAGTATCCTTTTTGTCAGTTTGAGCCAAATTAGAAGCAATCAGTAATTTCCCCTTTAAACCTGATCCAAGTATCTGACGTATCACCTAGGGAGCAGTTGTACGAAAAGTTAGATGTTAACTTAATTAGGGACTTATCAAATTAGACTTTAAGGCAATTGATATTCTGCCCTACAGCTAATGCAATTATATTCTACATTTTATTCATTAATTTCAATCTCTTTATGAATTTTACTCTGACCATGTTCCAATTATTTTCACCTACTGACCATCTCCTTCTGCAGCAGATCAGAGTACTGCTTTATAGATTTTTATAACTCGCTGTTCTTTTTTCCCTTTTCCTTTTCACTTCAGTCTCATAGCAGTAGTCCCAGTCCAATTATTTCCTATCATTCAGAGGCAAGCCACCTTTGCCTAGACAAACTTTTTTGAAGCCTACATGATTTCATTATGTTTATACACTCACTGGAGGATTCCTAATCTATTGTTTCATCCCAATGCACCAGTTTGTGAAAGAGAACTTGAGCTTCTCTTACTTGCCAGCTTTTATCGATTATGTTAAGGCCATATCAAACCATGTTTCTTTCTTTCTTTCTTTCTTTCTTTCTTTCTTTCTTTCTTTCTTTCTTTCTTTCTTTCTTTCTTTCTTTCTTTCTTTCTTTCTTTCTTTCTTTCTTTCTTTCTTTCTTTCTTTCTTTCTTTCTTTCTTTCTGTCTGTCTGTCTGTCTTTTTCCCCCCAAACTGACAGTCATGATATTCTACAGTGCTTTCCCCCAGGCTATTAAATAAATTGAGACCTATTTCTTGTGTTTGTGTGTGTGTGTTTAAGGGTAGGGGTGTTACGACATAAAGAGACGTTATCTACACCATTACCTTTATGATTAAAAGGCATTTTACAACCACAGAAAGTTTACAGTGCTTTGAACTGTATAATGAAGCATCCCTATAGTCTCCACTATCCAGAAATCATTTCAAAGCTTTGATTGAATCAAATATTTTACAAACTTACAGTAGAAATGTTCAATAAAAAAGAAGCTTGCCTGAAAAGTAACTGTATTTTCTAGGTGACCTTACAAGCTGAATAAAGTCCATTTTAACAGCATCGCAACAGCAGAGGCTCATTACTCCAGCCTTCGGTTCAGTGACAGCATGCAGACATGGATGTGTCAAACTACAATTGAACCACCCCCCCCACCCCCCCAAATACCTGCATCCTTATTTTTTGGCATAAAACACATACCTATTATTTTTTTTTTTTACACTAGAAATTTTTGTTATTTATCTGAGTGCATTTCAATTTTTTTCCATCAATGTGCTACAGACAAATTCAGCATTCTGGTCAATTCATTTATTTATTTATTTTTTCGTATTGCATTGAGACTAAGGTGAATGAAATGTCACTCATTTGCCTTCTTGTCCCAACTATAACTGGCATTTGATATTTTGTGCCTGTCATGTTTTTTTCTGCATAGACAGCTTGTTGTTATGGTATGGTTCCACTAAGGGGAGGGTTTGGTGTCACTCTCGTTGACAGATTCCTGATATGTTTCTGTGCCTGGATGAAACACTAGAGCTCATGTCTGCCACTTACTGAAGCTACTACGTTTTCAATATATTTAAGGAGTTTGGCCTTCATTTGGTCAGGTTATCTAGTGAGAGGATGGCAATTCAATTTTCCGTGCAAATTGTCTGCACTGTGAGAGGCTGAAGATGTGTTAGGTGACTTAGTGCTACACTACTTAGTAGATTTTCGATAATCCAAATGACTTATAACACAAGAATTCTCGAAAGGTATTGGTCAGAAAGATGTGGATTAATTTTACATTAATTATACTATTAATGTGCTCATTCTAATACATTACTGCTCAAAACTAGGCACTTGTAATGTGCACTCTCCTAATAATCTCAGATTAATAATAAGCAAATTTAAAAGAAAATGTGTGGTTTGACAAAACAACAAGTTTTCCATTCGAATTTTTCCCCCCAGAACAAGAAAATCTTCAGGACAGAGGAATTTACACTTTTTATTTTATTGTCTCATTAACGTCAACAGAGAGAAAATACAAGAGCAGCTTGTGAACAACTGTTTATAATGTACATGAAAATTGGACAACTTTTCTTGTAATTGGATAATTAGATAACTAAAATAATAAAAAAAAAACTATGATATGTTGTTCATTAATGAATTGCAATTGTGATGAATTCCAAACTGTAATAATTGCAATGAACACTTTTCACAATGTGTAGTGATATAAAAATAATCCACTTTCGTGTGGTAATATTACACTTGACATCTGTATCTGTATCTGTGTCTCACCGTCTTGTAGTGGACTATTTTTTTATTAATGGATCTTCAACAGTATTTGGGCAGTTATCTATACAGTGCTAAAACAAAGGTGCTTTTATTTTTTTCATGCATATAAAAATTAATTTTAATTTTAAAAAATGGATTGCAGAAATAAAATAGACAAATATTTCAATAACAGTTCAAGCAAGTGGTTAAACAGTGCTCTCCCAAAGCCTGATTATAGGAACCAAAAGTCTCCAAATAGTTGTATAATAGTTTCTATTTTACAGTTTTGTTAATTATTTCTGTTTTCTTCATACTTCATCTTTAACAGATTGAAAACTTTTTTCCTGACCATGTCACATTTTATATAATATTTTCTTGCAAACTTTTTTCAATTAGTCTTCATAAAAGATTGTTTGGGGGTAGGGTTAGGGTTCGGGTTATTTGATTAGGGTTAGGGTTAGATTAAGGTACTACTGTATTTGGTTAAGAATTAGATGGTGATATTTTGGATCTCCTTACATTAAGATTACAGATCTGTTACTTTATAGCCCCAGAAACGAAAGGAGCACAGGCCGTGAGTCAAGTACTAGATTAAAAGCATGCATGCAAATACATATACAAGCAATTAATTTCTTCTGACTGAAGAAAAAGGGAAACATAAAAAATTTCTAAAAACATTTGAGACTGTCAGGGATTTGACCTGCGAAGTTGCAAAACTAGTGAAGGCCAAAGTCTGCAGAAGAAAAGCACCAATGTTACTTAAACAAACAGTTGTGTCCTTGCAAAACTACATGACTGTACAACAAAATCACATATTGGTTTAATTAACTTTTTTTTCTATGTCTTGTTTTAACGGGAGAGATTTTATTAATTTACACTTTAAATTTCTGCTATGAAAGCCGAAACCTCCAGCACTATGCTCTAATAAAACCAGCTGTCATCGTCACACATTAGAGCAGAGTTAACAAAGCAATCATAGAGAAGATAATGTATTTATAAAGACAACAAATGAAAATGGAGTGAAAAATCTAATGCATATTATGCAAATCTGTATTTAGATGCAGCATAAATTACATTTAACATTTAACATCACACACTTCGCATATGACTCACATGAAGGAAACACACTCCAAGGGTGATATTCTAAAATTTTCACTTTTGTCAAGAATGGCTTGACTACAGTGTACAGAAAGAAAAGAAAGTACAAGTGCAATTCAATTTGTACAACCTTTTAGTTGGTGTATACTTTTTATCACCTATACTCTATGGGGTAACAAAGGTTCATATGAGCTAAAGAGGAAAAGTAGGGGAGTTGAACGTTCTAAGGTCCTTGAGATTGAAAAATGACATGTTTCTCTCCTCCATACACTCAATCATACTGCTGTTGCAGCTTGACTTCCCAGGCCAATGTGTGTGGCTGTATGCATTGACTCAATGTTTTCTCACCAATATCGCTGCTCAGTGAAACTCACAACACTGTCTTTTTCTGTCCCTTGAGGCACAAGTACATTCGTTCGAGCAATTTCCCATGATATCCAAAAAAAAAATAATGCTTGGCTGCTTATGAGTACAGGGTAGAGTTTTTTTTGATTGACTGACTGAGGTTTAAATGCATCTTGATGAATATCACTCTACAACTTAAACTCATTTGGATGCAGGAAGTGGTATTGGTACATCAATATGTCATAACAGCCTGATATTCTTCACAAACATTGCACAGGATGGGCAAAAATATTGAGAATTATAGTGTTGACCTGAAATTTTTCACTGGAGGCCTGGTGTAGGCAAGAAGCCAACTCACAACACTCTTCCTAATTGTTTTAAGAGATTACACAAGTAGACCAACCAGCTACCGAAACACCAGCGGCAGACAATAAGTTCTTGATAACAGAAAAGTTGTTGCCACATGATAAATATGTAAGTATTTTCCCCGAATTAAAGCAAAAAATAATGGCTTTGACCTAGATGACTCCTGAGAGAAAGAACATGAGCCCAAGAGTCTGTTAGGTCAAAAAAAATCGCTGAACCTACAGCCTCTGTCGAGCAAGACAAACTATGCCAGTGGGCATTTTATCATTTTAGCTCTCCTTGCTTTTCCAGAGAAAATTTCTCATATCTACTGCCTTCTTCTCTCATACTACAGTAAAAGGAAGGGCAACATGAAGAATAAGTGTTTTCCCTGTGTTTTCATTTTAACTACGTTCATATTTTAAACTATATATGTTTTTCTATTAGAGTGAAATTATTTAAATACATTATGCTAATGGTTTATTTAAGAACCATAACTTGTTTTGAAACCCTGCCATTGCTTACAAATGTCAGGAATGCCGAAATACGCTCTGCAATTTCTACTGTATTTGCTATCGGTGTAAAGGGTCTGACACTGAAACATTACATTTGTAAAATATGTGTCCCAAATCACATAATTAAGCAGTTTTCTACAGTAGTATAAATAGTGAGAGTAGTGTGTAGTAGTGTTTTCATGCTGAAAATTGAAAACAGATAAAGTGCACTTGAAGTACCCAGATGATGCACTTTCCAAACGAAGCGGAGTGTGGAATGCTGGACACTTCATGCACTCAACTCTTAAATAAGACTGAAACATATTTAATTTCTTGTTAGAAATATGATAGTAATGGACAGGTGAAGCACTTTCTCAAGCATGAAACATACTGGCATAATTTTAATGTTAATGCCAGTAAAGTACTTCAAGCCTGTGGGTCATGTATTGTAACATGTTAATGTAAATATATCATAATATAAATATTTATCACATGACTATATCAGACTTACGCAAAGCAACAATGTGTTTATGGTAGCTGTTTACGATGTCAGATAAAATCTGTGTTTCTTTGTATTCATGTAGTTTCATGGCTGCATTTCTTTGTGTTTATGCAGGTTCATGCCTGTCATTATGTATGTTAATGTCTGCTCATTTTTATATGTTTATATGAAGAGTGTACATATTATATAGATTGCTAAGTGGATTAAAATGAGTAATGGTAATGCTTTGCGCTGGTCAAGGTTGTAATGGATCTGGTGCTTATTTCTGAATGAGAAATGCAAGTCTACAACTAAAGGCAATTTAGTCGGCAAGGGGTTTTGGAGTGATTTTTTTGGACAAGAGGAACACATGCACAACTCCACACAGACAGCATCTCAAACTCAGGATTAAATCTGGCCCTGATGCCATATGATAAAGTTAATCATCTTAATTGTTTTCTTTTATGAAATTTAAACCTATGCATGTTCTCAATAAATACTGTATGCCTTTTTCCGCTAAAAATGTTGTGTTGACTGGTGACCCTTGCTAGTCAGTAGTTATCATATTTTACATTTAATTTACATTTATTCATTGACCAAATGCTTTTATCCAAAGTGACTCACAAATAAGGAAATGCAAGTAAAGAGATTCAAGATAGTCATGAGCTTATTGTCCAATGTGCAGGAAAAAGTCTGTTACACCATACAATGGAATTCTTACTCTGTGAATCACCCCAAAAGTCTACAACATCAATTATAAGGACATGAGGAAAGAAAAAAAAAGAAGTTGTAAATTACAGATTTACAGAATTATAAAATGACTAGTAGTGCAAAATGCAAGAAACAAAATTTTGTGCAAATAGAAGACAATGCAAGTAATCTTGAACCATATAGGATTATCATATATTGCAAAAACTGCACTGAAACTGAAACAAGAACATGGAGAATCGACAAAATGAGTTGACAAGAAAATGCAAATAACAACACAATCTGGTAGTTGTCAGATATGTCATGAGCAGACGGGGGTTTGGATGCAAATGCAGGTTTATTGGCAAAGCAGACAAATCCAAAGGGCAGAGACAAAGTCAATGTCAAAAACATGGCATGGTTCAAGTGATCAACAAATGGACTTGACCAGACAAACTCGATAACTTAAACAATCAAGGTCAAAACTAGAATAGCGTGTTCTGACAGATACCGGCTTAAGTATGTCAATAATGATGTGCTATAAAAAAGTGCTGTTTCACAATGAGCAGAGGATTGTAATGTAGTCAACTACTGAACCAAATGGCTGTACCTGTAGCAGGGACACCTGCAATATGGACAACCAAATGTTCTCAGTTAAAGAGATTGCTTATATTGCTTTAGAAGCATAAAGGTAACAGACTTCTTTTAATAGAGGCTTAAACAACTTCAAAATATAGCGCTGGCATGTCTCCATGACTTTGTCCACCTCTGTGGAGGCTGACATTAAAAGACTGAATAAATCATCTCAGATCATCACTGACTACTCTTTTTTCTTCTCAGGTTTAAAGTTAAATGCACTGTAAACATATTTGTGGGCACTCATATAACCGCATAACAAGGATGCTCCTTGTTGAATTATTTCCAAGTGAGGAGTGAGTGCTCTGTCATATAACTGAGCCTTTGTGTCTCCGTGGACTCTCACACTGATACTGGAAGTGTGTAAACAAAGTACTTCAGATACAGCACAGATGTTTTTAAGAAACCCATCTTGTTGTTTATAAAAGACACGGGAGTAGCAGTAAGAACATTCTGCTTCATTTTCTCTTAAGCTTTATTGAGAATAGTCTGCTTGGGAGGCATGACTAGTTTTCTAATTTTGCCAGCTTCCTAAATCTTGTTGGTTCACTTCTCTTAACATGTTGGACTTTAGTCCACCTTCAGCTTAGCCATGCATAGAATGTGGTTTGCATTTAAATACCTCATTACCTGATCAAGCAAGGAAAGTATTTCATACCTCATTACGCATTTCCCGCTGAGTGACTTGTCCAAGTAAGCATAAATGTTCATTGTGTTTCTCATGCTTCACACTGTCTGCTTTCACTGTAACTATGGCAAGATTGCAAACTTTTTAAAATGTGTATTGAACAAATTCCATTGATTTTTTTTTTTGCTATTGAAATAAGATCCAGATTCAAAGAACGTCATATAATTCATTCATTTATCTTTATAAAGCACTTTATCATGGTCTGGGTCAAGGTGAACCAGGAGGAAAAATGGGTGTAAGGCGGGAGAAGACATCATGGATGGGGCACAATGAACACGCACACATACACACACACACACACACACACACAGACAGAAAAAAAACAGAGGCAATTTAGCATAGCCAGTCCACCTGCCTGAATGTTTTTGGGAGGTCAGATAAAATCTACAGAGACATGAGGGGCACAAAGTCTGCACAAACAGTAACTTGATCTCAGGATCAAACTAGAGACTGTCAATCTGTGAGGTAGCAAAGCCATCTTCTGTGCTACTGTGCCACCCCTATTGTGCAATGGGAAATACTATTATGCCTCAGAGTAGGCACATATTGGTTACAATGGAAAACATTTTTGAAGAAAAATATAAAAATAACAGCTGGAGGCTGCTAAAAATCAGTAGACAAGTCAAGCATTGTAACTGCAGTCCCCATTTAATTTCCACTTTTGCTTACCTAATGCTACAGCTGTGACTGTGTAGGCCTAGCAAGAGCTGCATGACAAGGGATTATTGTAGCCTAATAAATCAGGTTTAAAGTCTTTCTGTGTTAAGTGGTGAGAGTTCATTTCAAGCATCCGATTTCCATTAATTAGAATTTGCTGTCAGGCCCGAGCATGGCTGCGATGCAGGATGGCAATGGCACGGTTGCACACAATTTAAAAACCCTTTGACCCATTTGTCACATCAAGTCTGAGGAAGGTCTTCTCTGCTGTTCTGGCATGAAGCCCTGGCATTATGGTAATGATTCAGCTAGTGGAAAGAGCAGAGAGCTACAATCATCGTGGCTGCTAGATTCTGTGTGTGCGTGTGTGTGTGTTTGCATTTGTATTATGTATAGCAAGGGAGGAATAACACGTAGGCGAGCTTCTCAGCACATCACATGTCACATTTAAACATCCTCATTCCCTCCATTTTGCTGCATCCCCCTAAATCAATAGCGACATGTGTATGAAAGCAGTTGAGACACATTGATGTTGGCAAAACGTATTCCTTTTGAGGAGAAAAAGGAAATCATCTGAAACCAGAGAATACATTTCTAATGTGTGGCTGCGTGCCTGTGCCAATTCTGTCCAGTGTTAAGACGAATGAATTGCACTGTATAATTATCACAGGAGCCGTATCATTTATTACTGCTGTCTATCTTGTGAAACATGCAAACCAGGGTCATTAAAATGAAACTGCTGGTTTGGAAACAAGAATACGCTGTGAGTGTGAGAAATGCAAATAACACACTGCATTGCATTTTGTTTGCAAAGTGAGATTTGGGGTGTGATAAAAATTAAGACTTGGAGCACTTAGGCATAGGCTAAAGTGAAATTTGTCTAAACAAACTGCGCTGCAAACTGCATGTGAAATGATGCTGCACAAGATACAGTCAACTCCAGAATTATTGGCACTCATCAAACCTGTGATTTTACAATGATGAGCACATTCATAATTTAATATGTGTTGGAGACGCATGTGACGTATCTTATAACACTCATCTTCGCAGAATATTTGAATCATGTTTCCTCTCATTTGTGCAGCCCATTCAGAGACAATTCTCGGAATTAATATAAAAATTAATATTGATTTGATAAAAGATATGAGATAATTATCTTGCTGAAAGCTGTGGGTGAATTCTGTGAGTTTACTTCAATTTCACATACTCACGCCATTGAACAGTTTTAAATCTAAATAGAAATATTATAATAATAAACGGAAGAGCACTATAATAGTTAAATCCATGTGTCTGATCTAATTTTAACAATGAGCTGATTGTTCTGCTTTAATCTCATTCACCACATTAATTGATATTAATGAAGTTAATTTATGGGTAGAACAAGAGGCCTTGATTTTTGCCACATATTCATTACAGCACAGTGAAATTCTTTCTTCACGTGTCCCAGCTTTGGAATTTGGGGTAAGAGCACAAAGTCAGCCATGATGCAGCACCCCTGGAGCAGAGAGGGTTAGGGGCCTTGTTTAAGGGCCCAACACTGGCAACGATGGGGCTTGAACACTAACCTTCTGGTCCACAACCCAGAGCCTTAGCCACTTGAGCTACCACCACCCTTTTAGAGGATTAAAATTTCCCACTTGAGCCTAGACAAGAGGTCAAAATATTTTGAGCAGAAACATTTCACGAACACATCTTCTACACAATTATCTCATAGCTTCTACAGCACTGCATTGAACATATTGAGAAAAGACCTGCAATTAATTTGTCTTCCTCTTTGCATAATTTGTTCTCTTTATACCATTCGATAATATATTCAATAACAACACAAGTATAACCCAGATTCAGGGACACACAAGTCCTGTGTTTGTTTGTACTAGTGCTGCTGCAGAATAAGCATAACTGACACCATACAAAACTTTCGCTGCTCTGTGCTGCTTCATCATCATTACTGGCTTTTAGACTTCAGCTTAGTCTTTCTTTGTCTGATTTATCCTCCTGTCGATGGGCTAATGTTCAGTTATGTTGGCGATTCTTGGAATGTTAAAATAAATCTTCCAAGTAGGTTGGGAATACAGGAGGTCTAAATTAGAACAGCACTAAAAGTATACTTTAACATAAATTTGACCTAAACAGCCGGGGCTATAAAAAAAAGCCATCAAGTGTATTACAGTTTCAGCATAGCATTTTGGTTTTTGGTTTCTTAAGTGAATTAGCCCATAAGCAAATACAGAAAACATTTATGACTATAACTAGCATTCAGTGTAAACTAAAGAAATATCAGTGTATCTGTGTTGGTGCATTGACTACAACTTTAGTATTTTGAAGGAATTGATTTATAGCCTGTAAATGTACATACATGTATATAACGATACCCCATTTAATGTACAACAACATTAGCAGCTTATTAAGTATTTATTAATCAGAAGCAGGGAACTTCAACAATGTAATCTAAGAATATGGGAGCACAAATTAAAGAAATAATAAGCTGTTATACAGCCACACAGCTCCTGGATTCACTATGTATCAGCTGAGCATTACTGTCAATATACAACACTCTGTGCTAAGGTGTTACTGGACAATGATGCAAATAATAGTTTTGAAATACGCACAATTGCTACAACCAGGGGAGGTTGCACAGTAGGTACAAGTTATTGCACTTTGTTACGCATTGCTGACAGTATCAGAGTTATCACATGCATGGAAGGATTAAACATTCATCAGCTTTATGGCTTGTGGAGAAAATGAAATGCTATGAAACTAGCACCTGGTTGTTTAGGTGCACATTGATCTGCACCTGCCGGAGGGAAAGAGTTCAAATATGTGGTGGTCATGGTGGGAGTTGTGGGAGATGAATTTTCCAGTATGTTTCCTGGCTTTAGTGATGAACAGATCCATAAAGGTGGGCAGGCTTGTTTAGATAAGGCAGCATGAATGAGACATTTTCAAATATGAGTCAACTGCATTAAATGTCAAGTCCCAATACATTTTAAAGATTTTTTTTTTAATGTAATTAAGATGATAAATCAGACTGGTGTCAATCATGTTAAAATAGCACAGTGATTTTATGGAACTGCAGAAAATAAGTCTATAATATATACACTTGTGCATTACATATATTACCTTTATTACATATTGGGGCTTGGTGGCTGATTGGTTTGCACATTTGCCTTGGGGTTTCAATTCTTGACTTGTGTGGAGTTTGCATGTTCTCATGTTTCTTCCTCCAGTCCAAAAGTCCAAAGATCTGACTAAATTGTCTGTAGTGTGTAGTGTGTTGTGTGTGACTGTGCTCTTTGAGTCCAGGGTGTCCCCTGCCTTGTGCCCTGTGTCATCTAAGATAGGCTCCGTGCAAGGATAAACGATACAGAAAATGGATGGATATAGCATAGTATAGTTACAGTCTATGGAATATAACAACTTACTGCTAACACTGAAAGGTTGCAGACTCCCATTTAGATACGCATTCATATTCTTCACAAAAATCTGCCGTTTTAAAATGATCCATATTTATGATGAACACTGATGAAGAACAGCTGCAAAATTCTATGAACAGCTCATTACTGTACAAGTAAGCTTATGCACAATGTTAAATATAATTGCAGAAATTAGATGCAAGAAGGATTAAATAGAAATCTTTTCAACAGCCATTGCTATTGCCATTGCTGCTACCTGCCATAAGCACTAGGAACCTGCCATGTGTCTGTACAAAAGCTTGTGGTGAAGGTATGGGAGACATATGGTCTCTACAGCAGACGGAAGCTCTGCCAAAAAGCAATTAATCATCACTAAGCATGGGAATGAAGTGAATTCTCTTCTTCGATTAGATGTGTCACATTCCTACATGTACATACTGTACAACTTCCATAATATAGTAAATGTTGTCTGGTGTAGTTATATCTAGGTTATAATGGGAGCAGTATACAACTGATGACGATGTAGCCTCTTTTAGAGCTTAAATTTGATTCTATTCTTCCCTATTATATACTTCATTCTATAGTTTTCTACATTTTAGAGATTAGAAGTAGTAGCAGTCTGATAGGTGATATACAGCATGCATAGTGGCACTTTACACACTCCACATTTGGTTCACTTCACCACTGCTGTATGTTTGCTATGTGCCAACATGTCAACTCACAGATAACTTCAGGATCATTAAGTGGATGTTAAGGATTTTTTTTTATATCATGTGCTCAGTAACCAAGGCGCTATCGATTCAAGCAGCATGGACAGATCATTAATGTCAGCTACATTATGCTATCTTACTTTATATGATAATAATAGAATTATATGTTAATTTGTTACTACAAGTATATAGGTTTGATACAAATCAGCCTACAAATCAGACTTTTTATAGACTATTCCGCTTTAATGTTAATTAAAAAAATGTAACAACAGCAATAACAACAACAATAATAATAATAATAATAATAATAATAATAATAATAATAATAATACTTTATAATAACACCATTTATCCTTGCATTTTCTTTCATGTAGCTGACAATGAACTACTTATTCCACAGAACAATGATTTCTTTTAATTTATTCCTCTTTCATTTTGCTCTTAATGTGAGGCATCATGGAGCCGATTCAGTCAAGTGACCAGACTTAGATCCATTTTCGGTGACGTGCTGATTTCCTCATGGTGTACATGGATAACTTATTACTTTACAGGTGATTGCATTTTTCTCAGGGTCTTTGCTATTATTGTTCATGGCTATGCCATTACTAGAGCTGACTGTGGTAATGGAGGGTCAGAAGCCTTTATACACTAAAATCTCCAGCTGCTGTGCTCAAGCTCTTAACTGCCGTTCCTGGTAAAATTCTGAGATTTCTTTTCCTTCTTGGTGCAGTTACAGAGAAAAGCACACTTGAAATTTACATTTATACATTCATACAGATATATCTTTTACTCTGCATTTTACTTTAGCAAGGATCTTGTGAATGTAATGTAGTTTTGTCTAGACAGCAGGTATAAATGTTTAGAATAAATGCTTCCCAGTTGTCCATACATGTGTAAAAAAGGGGGGGGGCTGTCTATAGATGTATTTGTTTTACAAACTAGAAGGAATTGGTTAGTGTTTGGAGAGGTTGGACCTTTTAATCAATCTGAACCGCAATTCCACCATACGCTTGATTTACAATATAGGCAAATTAGTGATTCTGTTCTGTCACCATCTGGATTTAAACAGATTAAATTATATAATTTATGTGTGGAACAAACTGAGCTAGATTAATGCAGAGCTGGACACAGCCTAGCTGCCTATTCAAGTTAAGTGCTACAAGTCAGAGAAACCACCACTTAGACCTCTAAAGTAAATCTTATCAATCATCCTAAAACACAGACAACATAAACATGACCTTTATTATAATATAGACTGCTTTAATGACTGCTCATATTGAAGAAGGCAGTGAGGGAAAACTGAGTGTATTTGCATTTGCATACTTTCTAAAGTACCAAGAGCTGAAGTCAGAGGAGGTCATTGCAGCTTTGTGCTATTTATTTGCCTTGTAACACGTAATTATAATCCGAATAATGATATTTATACAAGATCATACTGTAGATACAGTTGTATTTACATGGGCATTATTGTTACTATTCACACAGGTCAATATTTTTGCCTCACACCTCCAGGGTCCAGGGTTCATTCCTAAAATAGGGTTACAGCCTGTGTAGAGTGTGGAGCTATACCTGTGTCCTCCAGGTTGTCTAGTTTCCACCCACCTCCTAATAACATGGTGGTAAGTGGATTAGATGGGCTAAGTTGCCCTAGGCCTGTGTGTGTGTATGTGTGTGTGTTTATGTGTGTGTGTATGTCCTGCAATAGACTGCAATAGGCTCCATCCATGGTGTATTCCCACCTCAAGCCTATTTTCCCAGAATAGTCTTTGGATCCACCATGCCTGTATCTAGGATAAAGCAGTTACTGAAGATGAATGAAAGATGACTACTTTTCACAGTGTAATGACAGAGAGAGAGAGAGAGAGAGAGAGAGTGAGTGAGTGAATGAATGAGTGAGTGAGAGTGAGAGTGAGGGAGAAAGTTTCCACTACTTTAGTGAAATCTTGTAATGTTTGATCCACATATAGTCAAGGCACAAGCAAAATGGGCATTCAAAGGTGATAATCAAGGAATTTGTCTATGGTTATTTGGCAGTCAGGTGTAACAACATTCATCTCACTGGTTTACTGGCAAAGCTTTGCAACTACATAGAAGATGACTGAAGTTGTATATACATAAAACAGAAAGGAAACTAGAAGTGAATAAGTGAGTTAGACTAGCTCTTAAAAGAAATACGCACGTTATTTTGCAAACGCTGTTATCTAAAGTGATTAATGATTGAGATACAACACAAGCATCTTTTAAAGTAGCTGTAGAAGCGAGTTTCTGGCAATAGACAAAATAACATTGCACAATAGTTTTGTTTTTGAAGAACAAAGAGAGATACAGCAAAAGACAAGTGTTGGAGTAAGTCAAAGTGCAACTTGATTTATATTCAAAATCAATATTGGTAACTATGAACCCCCTAAAAATGTGGAAAATGAAAGCACATGTATACATACTGAGCGGCAGAGATCTGGGGGTGTTTCTGCATCAATTTAGTCCACATTGTTAGCTGTACCAACATGTGGTGCCAGGAATCCTCTGGAGAGAATGACATATAAATAAAAGTCATAGTGTTATGAGTCATGAGATTGTATGAAGGATCCCAACAAGACAGTGTACTGTGAGAGGAGGTGACAGCCAAGCATATATCTTCGAGGTATGAAATCTATTAATTGATATGACTTGGACTCTGCTCTTTCATGTTATTCGAGTTACACAGACCTAAAATACCTGTCAGTCTCTGTGTATGTATTATTTTCAAATGTAATGGACACACCATTTACATTGTGTTTACAAGCTGAAGAAATTTGAAATGGACTTTACCTTGAAGTAAATATATATCTTATTTCTGAGTTTTAGTAGCTAATCATACTGTAATTTAGGTGAATCAGTGTTCTGGTAGAAAAACAATTCTGACTGGCACAGTATGAACAATACCTGCTATTGCTATTGCATCTAGTGCATCAGACATTGTTGTGCCATTTCCTGTCTTATAACCACTAGCCTCAGACAGTGGTACATAAGGTCCATCATCATCATCATCATCATCATCATCATCATCGTCATCATCATCATCACCCTTTCATTGTTCATGCACCACACAGTATATACCTAAATATGGGATCTGGATACACTACTCTAATGAGGGTTCATTACACCTGATGGAATCTTTTACTCCAGGATGTGACACGGATCCTACTATGCCTTCCTACTTGTTTCAGGTTAAAAAGAACTAGGCTGCTATAACCAGCTGGAAGCAATCAGCTACCCATGACCTTTCAATTTAATGTCATGTATTCTGTTCATTTTATTTGCACTGACACTGTTAGTTTGGCTTTTTCTGCTAATTAAAGAAACAGAGAGAAAATCCTGGAGTGTTTCTTTCCCAGAGGGAAAGTCTCTAGCAATCCATAACAAGTTGGGTAAATTAAAAATGTTAAGTAGGTGGCCAAATGGCAACGGGTCATTTGTTCACATTGAGTTTTTCCTCAAAAACATAATTCAGCTATCGACTGAATAGTCAGAAGTGACGCATGTGGGCTCAGGAAGGTTTAGGACCTTAGTTCTAAGACAGGGGTATAAATTTTGGACTGCATGGCCTCAGCAGTGTGCAGGTTAATGTTTCCCAACTCTGATTAACTCAATAGTGAGTCCTTCAGGAGTTGGTTCAGGCATTAATTCATTGAGCTGTTTGGTACTGCTCTTTGGGTAGTATATTTGACACCATAACATTCAAGTGAATAACAGTAACACAAGTAAAAAAAAAAAAAATCAAAACAGCCCACACAGTATGCTAGATTATAGTAAGCACACTAAAACATTCAGGAGCCAAACATAGGCAAATGCCATCCCACAACTAATAACTTAAAAACACATAGATAGTAGACATATTCATTAATTTTCAGGAACCATTTTATCCTGGTCAGGCCTCACAAATACTAGATATGAGAAAGGAATAAATCCTGAAAGGGATGCCAGTCTATTGAAAGTTACCATACACACTGACATCTGCACACTTATTTACACCTAAGGGCATTTCAACCTAACAACATGCTTTTGGGAAGTGGAAGGAAATCAAAGAACCTGGGGAAAACCTACAGGAGCAACCCTAGGTCAAGATCAAACCAGGAACCCTGAAACTGTGAGGCATAAACACTACCTGTGGCATCACCATAATTGCTAAGGCTCACGTAATCAGAGACATATTCACTGGTTAGGGTGAAGATCAGAAAATACAGCTAAATTACTAGACACTTGGAAATAAACAAATTTTGGGAAAAAATAATTCAATTTCATAAAATTTGATCTGTATAGCACATTTTTACATTAATCAATGTCACAGACAGTCAAAAATCCCTATGTAGATAATGAGCAAGCCAGAAGTGCCAGTGGTAAAGAAAACCTCCCTGAGATGACATGAGGAAGAAACCTTTAGAGGAGCCAAGACTCAAAACTGGGTGACAAGATAGTGGGAACATACAGTTACAGAAGATTAAGAAGATTAAGAAATGATCAAGATATGTGACCAATGTGGATGTGGAGCAGGTGCTGTGGAAAACACTAAATAAACAGAAGGATGCTGTGACAGATTTGTGTTATTTTAAACAGAATAATGGACTGTTAGACATACAGAAAATCACTGTCAGCCCATGTGACATTCAAATGCATTTCTCTGGAGTTACCACAGCTGTCACACTCACTTTCCCTCTCGACTTGAAGACCTCAACCAGCTGGAATCAGATGAAGCAGAATTAATCAGCGAGATAACAATTGGAACATGCTTATGATTAAAAATATTCACAGCTTCAGTTCACAGTTCCTACATATACTCGGAGCAACCGATCAGGATTCATCCGAGCAAGTCTTCCTCCTTGCCTTGCCATAAAAGGAAGCTATAAAAGGAAAGCTGTAATGACGATCCTTCTCTCGTATGGATATATGAAATGCTGGTGCTCAGTCTACAGTTTCATAAAACTGTGACAACTCAATGGACTATTTGGACATGTTAGGTTATTATGAGTTACAACACAGATAGTAAAATACAAACCAAATTAAGATCAACAGTGAAAAATATATCAAGCGGGCAAACTATTAAGAATGATTATAGGATAGTTTCAGTGGTTTTGACTTTGTATGCAAAACTTGATGAGGTTATTCACAGTAAGATTCCATCCTTGCTGAAGAAAAGATTCTCCTCCAACTGGAAGCATCTATCAAACTATGCAAAGTTGATGATACACTCTTCCTTTTGTAATTGTGGTCACTCTTAACTACTTGGCCAACACTCAAGATGTGAGTGCTCTCATGTTTGATCGCTTGATAACTCGCTTTTATTCATATCCCTAAGAGCAAGACCAAATTTACACCCCTTTGCAGTTTTTCAAGTATGATTAATGTTGCACTCTGAACCATCTGATAAGTAATAGCCCTTAATTAGATGAATTCATCACAAATCCTGGGCCATCTGCCAGTGTTTCAAACCAAAAACTCATGAATTCACAGTATTCATTGAATGTTTATCTTCACTGAGATATCCAGACAGGGAAACATGGATTGGTTCTGATGAATCAGTTGAGCTTCAGACAGACAGTGAACTGTAGACACACCTGTTATATCCATCAAACTTTAATAAAAGGTTATCTATATTTGGGGCATTTCAATGACTCATTAATTCTGGTAAAATTATATAAATCAAACAGAACAAAGAACTGGAGATAAAAGGAAAAGGGTCACGAACAAAGGGGTAAATCATTATTGTAATGATTAGAACAGACGACTGTGACAGAGTGGGGATTTCTCATAATTGCATCCGTTTGACTTTTTTCCTGGAAAAAAAAATTCTTCCTTCTGACAAATGTAATCATTAAAGATTGCTAGTGAAGCCCTATCTATTACTTGTGATGCCTTGCCAAGCTGGAAATCATTAAAAGTTAGGACTTCACAGGGGTGAAATTATTAATACCATCAGTCTCTGAGGGAGGATGAGCAAGAAAGACAAATGAAGATACGTTTTCTGTGTGTATGCATGTGAGAGAGAAAGCTTAGGGAGAGAGAGAGAGAGAGAGAATTACTTACACCTTTATAAAGTTTATAAATAAGTCATAAGTCATTGCTTAATTATATTCCCATCTCCCTCTTGATCTCTATATATACACCAATGATCTATATACCAGTTAACCAGAACATTAACACCACCTGCCTAATATTGTGTAGGTTCCCCTTGTGTCAACAAAACAGCTGTGACCAGTAGTGGCATGGACTCCACAAGACCTCTGTGGTATCTGCTACTAACTCCTGTAAGTTGTGAAGTGCGGCCTCTATGGACCCTGTGAATTTTTGCAGCATGGCAGAATGCATAGAGGCCCCAGAGACCACTAGAATTAAGAAATATTGTTGTCATTAAAGGGTGGTTTACAATGTTTAGGTAGGTGGTACATGTCAAAGTAACATCAACATGATTGCCAGGCTCCATAGTTTAACAGACGAAAATTTCCCAGGGCATTACACTGCCCCTGCTGGCTTACCGTCTTACAATACGGCATCCGGGTGCCATCAAGACATGGCACCACAGACACACAGCCATTTACATGACATTCACTCTGACCGGTATGCAGCTACGGAGCCCCCTACACAGCATGCTTCAATGCTTCAATGCAATGTTCTAACACCTTACTATCAGTGCCATCATTAACTTTTTCAGCAATGTGCAGTACAGTAGCTCTTCTGTGGGATCAGACTGCCTTGGGCTCCTATAATCCTGTCTCCAGTTCACCAGTTGTTCTTCTTTGCACAACTTTTGGTAGTTATGAACCATTTCTTCCCGGGAACACCCCTTAAGACATGCGGTTCTGAAGACGCTTTGACTCAGTCTTCTAGCCATCACAATTTAGATTTGTCAAAGTCACTCAGATCCTTATGCTTGTTCATTTTTCCTGCTTTTAATGCAGCAACTTTGAGAACTGCCTGTCTAACATATCTCAACTCTTGACAGGTGCCACTGAAAGAAGATATTATTCATCATACCTGTCAGTGCTTTTAATTTTTTGGGCCGATCACTATATATACGGTCTTGTTTGTTTGTTTGTTCTATCATTCATCTACACTGATGACTTTATTCTGATGAGCACTGGATGCTTTATCATGCTGGATGCTTTTAAGTTTAAGTAGGATTTGAACTCTCTTATAGATAGATAGATAGATAGATAGATAGATAGATAGATAGATAGATAGATAGATAGATAGATAGATAGATAGATAGATAGATAGATAGATAGATAGATAGATAGATAGATAGATAGATAGATAGATAGATAGATAGATAGATAGAATATATGCAGAAGAAATAAATAAAGCTAGTAGGCAGTATGCGCATAAGAATATGAGCTAGTTGTACATACAGCACGATATGTGTAAAAATATAAATAAATATGCCTGTGCAATATGTGTGCATTATCTACATTGCATGTACAACAGTAACTGGCATGCATATATAGAGAGATAAACGAGGGTAAGCTGTGAATTTACAGTTATATACACAATTATAATGATTTAATTATGTAGAGAAGATGTAACCGGATGTACAGGGTGGAGCAGAACTGCAGGCTGATTACTGGCAGTGAAGAATTAATCCTAATCCTAATTTGCAATACTAAATGTGTATAAATAATGCCCCAGGGTTTACAGCATATTTTGTTGATTATATACAGCATCTTAATATTGATTCCGGTGGGTGCAGTGAGTTCGTTGGACCAAAGGTGTTCTGGGAAACGTTATTCTTTTCGGCTGACTGCCATCAGGCTCCACAGTGCATCCCTCCAGCATGTAACCTTGTCCCGAGTTACTCAGTGAGAAAAATAGGACAGTATCCCTAAACAATAACCCACATATCCCGCAGAACTCTGAATGATTTTCACATGAACCATAACAAATTATGAGGTTTTCTGGCTTTGTTGCTGCTGTTGTTTTTCCCCAAGATGTTTCGCTGGTACATGGAGTCTATGAGTTAGTTTAAGTAAGTCACTATTATATACACTAAGGAACCCATATTTCCCTTGATGATCGATAAATAACATTTATTTCTTTTATTTTTGGAAATAATAAACCTACTGTTATGCATAAAAGCCATTCAACTTGATAATTCATTATTTCAAGATGTGTTGACATTATATTCACTTCATATCTCCTTAATTCGATTCAATAGCATATTGTTTCAAAAATAGTGTTTCAGTATTAAGTAATATTTATTATTTAAACTTAATTACTCACTACTTTCTGTCTTGATCACAGCAAATATCCTTTATTTTAATGTTTACAGTGAGTGTTTAAGAATCTCAGTGTAATGAACTCTTTAGGTTCAACTAATGATGTGCTGGTCATGGTGCCAGTAGAAATACTATATAAATATAAATGTAAGGAACTGTAGATTATTTTATTATTTGGAAGAATGATGAATTTACATAACCAAAATGAAAATAGGGTTTTTAATATGTATCTTCAGAATTCCTATTTCATGTTCCATATAATATCCAATACACTTTTTACTGATATGTTGTGGGGTGTTAAAAATGAGGACAAAATCCTTAGATAATAATTTCAGACAACGACACAAAACTGTAATGTATTTTTTATTATACAAATATGTAATGCTGCTTCATTGAAAAAAAAAAAAAAAATCTGCACAACAGGACACTCAACAAAATAGGGATAACTGAACCATTAAGATTAAAGGAACTTACCATCAATACTAATTGATTCAACAAAATCTGCATAACAGGACACACTTCAAACCAAATACTGAGCAGTAAGGTTAAAGGAACTTAGCATCAGATTATTGGCTACATCACAATGCTGTATTGGTATGATTTATTATATTAACCTTGCATTGGGTTCCTGTTATTTGACACTGAGATAAAATTGTCAAAATAGTAACTGCATGCACTGAGTTTCTGAAGCCTTTTATAACAGTGTGAGAACTGGCCCTGGCTTTTACATAGGTTATGGCTTGGAGCAGATTATGGATCAAGGATTATGGATATAAGATCAAAGCCGTCCTTTTTTATTTATAAGCCTGAGGAAATACACGTGTAATCTATTTCATGCCGTATATTAGTATATTTTATGCATGTTAGTTGCATCTTGAACTTTCACAGACCACAAATCCTTCTCTTTACAGGATTCCTTATTAGCAATTCTGCTTAAATTCATCCTAATGTTTTGACCCTTTGTACAATCCTCATCAACGCCCACTCCTTCTGTATGATAATGACTCATTATTGGTTCAGATCTATCAACAATATCCTTGGGTACCATTAATGCCATGAACAAAATAAGCTATGAGCAAAACTTTTTTTGACAAACTTTATGCTAAATAGGCATACTACAGCAAAATACTGTATAAAATGACAAAGAATTGTGTACATGCAGAATGAGCATTAAAATGAGATGACATTGTTTTCCTCCACCCTTCTAACATGAAATGGTATGAGAATGAAATGGACAATAAAGGATGATGTGGCAAAGAGCATGTGTAATTGTGTAAATATGTAAATTCATAAAGTGTTTAGCAACAGGGAAGGGGGAAGGACAGTCTTACAAAAAACATCTATAAAAAGGGAGTAAATCTAAATTCTAGCAACAGCATGAAGTGCCACTAAACTTAAACAGAAGGGTGCTTAAACAATGCACTTGTATTTATGTACACTACCTGTTTATAATTTTGTAAGTTACACCATCCTGCATTAATCTGAAAACAACAAAGGTTTTTCTCTGTAGCAATAATTGTGACTGTCTTCTTGTAAGATTACTTTCATCTGGCTTCAGTAGCTGCCACAAACTGTAACCGCATTATTCAGGTCATGGTTATGGTGAATCCAGAGCCTGTCCCAGGAACCCTGTGCTTCAGGTGGGAATTCACCCTGGGGGTGATATCAGTCCATTGCAGATCATCATTCACACACACACACACACACACACACACAGACACACAGACACACACACACACACAATTGTGTTGCAATTTATTGTAGGCAGTCCATGTAACATCCATGTGCTTTCAGGAGGTGGGAGGAAAGTGGAAAATTAGAGAAAAACCTTCACAAACACTATGAAAGTATGTGAAACGCCAGAAAATAATATGGTTCAGTATCACAAGAAGGAAATTGTCAGGAAGATAAATGCTTACTTTGCCTTTAACCCTTATGTTTGCTGTTTTACGTATGATTTACATAAAATTTGTTACAAGCTTTTAATTGTGACCAGAATGCTTGTGTAGTTTCCAGTGTAGAATGGTGTGGGCACTGTGAAGTTTAGTTATGCTCCTACCTAAATGAAAATAATATAATGAATAAATGGGTTTTATTCAGCTTAGATTTGTTCTTCTATTTTCTAGCATGGCAGAGCGATCCCTCATGACATGTACAATTAGCCAATCAGAACAACAAAAATGTAGCTATGATATGATCCCATATCCATCGCCTAAAACATTCAATCATTCATTTTAGTTCAGTCACTATTTTTATGCTGAGAAAAATATCCTGGAGTAGACACCAATGTATCAGGAATTTGTGGATACACTCAATCATATTGAGATGCATTTTTTCCTATCCAAATACCTGCATATTTTGGGGAGGTGGAAGCAGAACTAGAGAACATGGAAAAACCCCATACAGACACATGAAGAGCATTCATCAGTCTACGTAGATAGGACAGAACTGGGGCTCTGGACTTCCTACTTTAGCAGGATGAGACAAAGAAGACAAAAATAGCCACAAAAATTTGGTGTAGGTCAACCTATGCTGTCCATACTGATAAGTGGGAAATCAGATATATCTGTAGTATTAACAATGGCCTATTAGATTTGGTGTCTTCACATTAGAAGCTAGTGAAGCTGAACAGGTACTGATTAGCTACCTGTAGACTTACGTTCTTGGACCCTTATTCTTCCATTTCAGCTCTGAATAACGACTCGGAAACAGTAGTATATATTCAGCAGTTTGTAATATCACCTTAATTACCATGCTCAGATTTATTTGGGACTGTTGTTGGAACAGCAAATAATTTACTAATCATTAGGTTTTGCATTGACCTGAGAAGTCATTAAAGACTGTGACTGTGTTTGTTGTTGGTTATTATCACTAGGATTAAAGCTCAGAATACACAGCATGTTGGCAGTAGCTTGTTTGCTGTCTTGTTGCTAGTCTTTTCTTTGCTTGATTTGCCCGAATGTAGGTCACAGAAGAAACACAGCCCTCTGTTTTCTTCACTGTCTCTTATAGAAGAGCTCATTAAAGGTAGTGAGGTTTTTCAACCTAGCCTCGGCAAGCAGGATCATGCTCATATCTACATATTCAGAATCTCTGATTTTAATTAAAATGCAGCATGACAGAAATTTGATGGTTGGTATTGGACACAGTGGGGTTGTTGGCTTGTTGTTTGCCTCTTGAGTAGCATGCATTATTTATACTTGGAGAGGTGGGCAAACAAACAGGACAGCAAAATGAACAAGAAGAAAACTAGATGAGCCCTTAATTACAAGAAGGGCACAGTGAAAGCCCATCATGAATCACTTTTGTTGAAAATGTTGAAGACTGCATTATGGCACTAGATTAGCAGTCTCATTATGTAAGTGTAATTTCAGTAATGTACTTCTTTTAACACTTCAGGCATACGTTGTTTAGTACTTACCCATTTCATATTATGCAAACAAAACAGTATGTGAGTATAGATGCACAGCTGCTGCCTTTAAATGAATGGTATCCTGTTATTGACTCAACTGACAGAACACGAAGGAAATGCATTTATAGTTTTCTAATAGAATGAAAATGCATTATTTGACATGCTTATGTATATTATCTCAAATTGTCCACCAGAGCTTGGCGAGAAAACTGAAAAATTCTTGTTAAGAGAAGATCCATAATCTTTCATCAAGCAACACAAATTCTGCATCGCTTATTATGTTGTTAAACTTTATTATATTTTAGTACTCTTTTTAAACACTAAACATTAAACTCAATCATCCAATTCATTTAGCAGTAAGCTCTTACCAGAAGAAAATTATACAAATGCCACTATGTTACCCTCTTTGTTCTGGAAATCTGGATACTGCCTCTGTGGAGTCTCATGTTCTTCCCTTATCCATGTGGGTTTCCTCCCACCTCTAAAAACATAGAAGTAGATGAAGAGGCTTCACTAAATTGCTCCTATGTATAAGTGTGTGTGTGTGTGTGTGTGTGTGTGTGCATTTACAGCTCATGCAGCGACACATCTGGATTATTAGTGATTGTTGTAACAGCACATAAACTCCCTGTCTTTATCAGCTAACTACTCTTAGTAGAAAAGTCTTCCCAATCCATATCATGCTAATATATAAAGCTGCTTAGTCATTATTATGTTAATATTCATAGCTGCTGTCATTCACATCATAAAATTATACGTAATCAACACAACCAGTGGGACAGAAGAGAATCTGTAATGAACCTCTTACCCCAGGGTCTCCTTTGTTCAATAAAATATGACACATGGGCCACAGTAGCAGGAGGAACAAACTAAAGATTCATGACGCTAAGACCTTGTCTTATTCATCACACACTTCCTCACAGTCGGCTCCAGCTCCACTTAATTTCTTTTAACCTTGAAGAAGGTAGCTCACTCAACATGTCCCACAGCCATCTTGCAATAACATTCAGGTTTTCTAAGAAATATTTCATTTGCAAGGGAAGAGACATCAAGATTTTAGTGGATCCATTTGTATGCAATCCAGCCTTGCCCTTTGGTAATGTCATAGGCTTCAAGACCAAAGGGTATCTGAACAAAGGTTCCACTTCTGTCTTATATTTCGGTGGATCTCAGACATGTTGCGGTTTATCTAGTGTTTGAAGACAAATTCTTGGTTAGCTAGCAATCTCTAAATTTAAGTTAATCTAATTGTGTAGCAGTATTCATGAGGTATTATTCTGGGCAGAATTTGTAACCAAACTATATGTTAACACCACATGTACAAGAGAACTGTTTTTTAACTTACTTACCTGATGTACAAAATTCAGCTTCCATAATAATACACTCTTATAATATTTATATGGTATATTCTTTAAAAATACATTGGATTTATAAGTAAACATTATGAGAAGGACACTTTGCAGTTCAAGGATATTTAGAGACTGACAAAATCCCCTGGCTTTCCGCAATGATTTTTTGTATCAGAGATATAGAATTCCTGAAGAGGCAAGAGTATATGTTTACCAGCTTCTGGCACAGCATATCACCAACCCCACTCACTGAAACTATGCTATCAGTGTTCTGCAAGCTGAACAGTATTTAACAGAACATTTTTGTTTGCCACTGGTGATGCTAAAAGTTCCAAAAGGTCATCAGGATAGTACCCATGAATAATACACTAACTAATAATCATTATTTTCAAAAAACAGATGCTTTTCTGTTGCTGTTATAACATTTTCTTTAGGATTACCAATGGATTGCACTCACATTTCAAACATGGGTGGCTCTTGATTGAAGCCTCAGTTGCAGTGTTCAGTTATTGCATCTCAATTATCTATTGATTTTAATGATCTGCATGTGAGGTAGAGTTATTACAGTCAAAAGAAATGGACTTTCAGCCTTTAATTAAAATAACTGACATTCCTTAATAAACAGTACTGGCAATGTTTAAATCCATAGGATTCTATCCATTATCGCTTTATTCATTTTTTATTAGAAATAATGTGTAGCACTTTACAAAGGGCTCATATGATCCTAGATGGCAGGGTATTAGATGCTAGATGGCCTGCTTCAGTGCATGACTCCAGAATCTGTCTGACAAGGAAAGTCTGACAATTATAGCCAAAACTTCTGTAACTTGCCTCTTTTCTGATTGACTCGAGTCTCTGAAGACTTTTTGTCAGCAGTTTTTGAAAAACCCCTATCAAGACACTGAGAAAAGGCCTTAAAATCTTTTTAATGCAGTCAAAAGCAGGTGATTGGTAAAGACAGAGATGACTTCTGTGACTGTCAGGATTTAATTGCCTTTGTGGCTTGAGAGTGTGGTTAGATGAGGCTTCCAAAAACAACTACTCTAACAATCCAGCTGACAAAAGCCATTAGAGATAACATAGGAACTAATATACTGGATGGAAAAAGAAAGTTTAACAAAAATTGTGAGACAAAAACATGTTTGTGGGCTGCAGAGGAAAACAATTTCCCTTTGTGTGTCCAGTAGTAGGAGATTTCTCACAAGAAAGCAGTACATATTTGATTAGAATGTAGAAGAAAGGCATGGTGGGTGTAAAAAATAAGGAATATTCTTCCTGAAAATGTGTTTTAGTAACAAAACATGAAAAACTAGTACTTTAGCACACATTAATAAGTAACCTTAACAAAGTAATTATGCCAATGTTCATACCATCTGAAGGGTAGGCGATGCGGGTGAATTATTACTACCAAACTGAATACTAGGAATTATTTTCAATAAAATTTTATTAAATGAGGCAGTAGTCCAATGAACAATACAATATCAGTATGAGATATGACATGATGATAGTTGCATAAACAAGATAAGCAGTATAATAATTTGGCCACTATTTGAAAGTAATTTGTAAAAAGAGAAAAACATTAAGTTTAATAAACATAAAGTTTAATAATATGAAGAGGAATATGTATCACTATAATACAACATATATGAGAATGTGTGTGTGTGTGTTGAATATAACTGCTAGATATGTTAACAAGCAGAAGTTGAATAGCAAACATACTGTACACCCCGGATGTAGACAAGTGTTTAGAAAATAAAGCCTTGCATTGGGGCAAAAGAGTGGATCTTTAGTAGTGGATCTATAGTAGTAACTATAGAGAGCATCAAAGTAATTATAACTTCTATGCCAACATTGAAGAAGGTACATAGAGAAGCTTTCTAGTTACCTCAAGGCATGGATCTTCTTCCTGGATCCATGGAATGACTTCAGTGTAGTCAGCCATTGCATCAATAGAGAATCACAGAGAAAGAACCATATGACACATCATTCTGTACATATATAGCTGTATCACCAAGTCTGCTTGTCTGGAAATAGTGGAAGTCATGTTCCTCTGTCTGAACAAATAACAGTGGGAATTATGCCAAAGGACCAACCATACCCTCAATTGACTCAGCTTGTGTAGAGACTGAAAGCAGTGTCTTGGGGTGCAATTTCATTTCACACCACCCCTAAGGACTAACTTTATGCGTCTTAATAAGATCACTGTATTATGAAATAGGATTGTTCTATGATAATTCTAAGCTTAATGTTAGCTTAGATTTGACACCAAACATGACCTGGTTGTTGAGTTCCCTGTGCATTTCAAAAAATTAAAAAGCACATCCATTAAGCATAATTAGTACAAAAACAACACAGTGCATGAAAAGGGATGTTATGAGTCTCCTGAGCAATTTTATGATTTTTTTTTTTTAAGAAAGTTTATTTGGTGATATAATACCATAGGAGAGGATGAACATCTGTTCCATTGTCCAAGAGTCATTGGAGGAACAGTCTTATCTTTTAAGGCTCTGCACCCTTGGGGATGGAGTGGCCTGGTGGTGGTGTAACATTGAAGCTAGCAAGGAGTCTCTAGGGTTTACTATACATCTTTAGGCAGACTGGGGGAGCAGTCTTCTGATGTATGTGTCAGGTACCTTCAAGTAAGCTTCAAAGGTGAAGGTATTTACTTCAGGGTAGTTTATGAATATTCTAAGTATCTGGAAGGCAGAAAGTACAGTTTATAGTTGCATATTAAGTAAAGAATAAGTCCTTCTTTTTTGGTTTTCATTTTGTCTAGAGTGGAAAAGACATATCTGAAAAAAGTAACTAATGAAGACAAGAATTCAGTGTTATCAACATTCAAAATCAGTCAAATAACACATATTAAGTAATAAATTATTAATACTGAATTTCATGTTGTGAAAACATATTAAAGCATTTATCGGTTTTATTTTGCCAATTTACTTGCACATAGTGTTTAGCTCAATTAGTTTCTGTATTGTGCTAACTTTGTCACATATCAACTTTCAACATTTAGAGGTTTATATGTGAGTCGAGCGTGGGAGCAGGTTGGAATAATTGACAGTGTCAATAATTCTCGTTACCCTGGGGATTCAGTGAAGCAGCTATTACCTCTCCTGTCCTACAAGGTGCCAGTTATAGCTGGCCTCCTGAATAAGATGGCTGCAGGAGATGACCCAGAGGAATTAATTGATTTCTAAAAGACCTCTGTGGCCTATGCTTGGTTTGAGGATAACCATCCACTTCGATTACTTCCCCTTCTGTCAAGGGATGGCCCAAATGGCTGTATAGAATTTGCTAGCCATGGCACAAATAGAGTATTCCTTTCAGTGGGAGGCCACTGTGGAAAGAGTGGGATTCACTTTGGCTGATAACAAAGGTGCATCAGGGACCTCTGGTTCAAAATGTTACTCACCCAATTGCTATTGTACAGCAACTCCTTGACATCTATAGACTGTGCTTTTTATGGGACAAGAACCTACCCAATGGGTGGCGAAATAGCGCAGAGGGAAGTGTTGCCTCTTCACAGCTCCAGGGTCTTTGGTTTGATTCTAACCTTGGCTTACTGTCTATGTAGAGTTTCCCATTTTCTTTTTGTGCCTCTGGACCTTTTCACACATAGTAATAACATCCATCTCATATGATCTGGATGTCCAAGACAAATAGCTGCTCACACCTATATTAAAATTGCATCTCCTGTAACCACATACATTCAGGTTTTCATTCATTGTTTCTGTAATGGGAAGGGAGTTGCAGACATTTTTATACAGACTTTAGCTGCATTTGTTTCCAGACAAGTCCCGCAAAGCCTATTTCATGTACCTATCCAGGCTGTTTCAAATGATTCACTCTCATGGTCTGATAATGAAATGAATGACAGATGAGATGACAAAAGAAGTTACAAAAAGCTGCAAGCCGCCATTGAATGCTATGGGTACACATTAGAAATGCAGCGAAGACTTATTATCAATGGATAGTGGAAAGCTATTATCAATTTACAGCAATTTCGAAACAGTCTCACAATAATTGTGCATTTTGCAGCTAGGGCAATGATACAGTCGATTAGCCGGTCCTTCGTTGCTATCTGGGATGCATTGAAAGCCATTTGTGTTCATGCTACAAATGTGATATGGCTATATATGTCCCAGATGACCTCTGAATGCAGTTTGAGTAACTGGATCTCAATGCATTTTCAAGATACATTTCAGGATGCCTGCAGGATGCATGCTAATACCAGGTATGAACAGGGACAGTGTGTGAGTTTCCAGCAGCGTCTCTGGTTTCCTCCACTTTCCAAAAAATGCCAGTTGGTGAAAGACCTCTAGGTGTGAATGAGTGTGTGAATGTATGTGTGTGTTTGTTCATGCCCTACAGTGGGCTGTTCAAGTCGAGTCAAGAAGCTTTTATTGCCATTCCAACCATATATAGCTGGTGCAGTACATAGTGAAATGAAACAGCATTCCACCAGGACCATGGTGCTCCATAAAAGTGCAAAGCTACATAAAATAACACAGAACTAGGGACTTAGTACAATCACACAGATCCACATAAAGTGTTGTATTCCTGACCTACACACAGTGTTCTTGAAATAAACTCAAAATTCACTACTACCAGGATAAAGCAGTTACTGAAGATGAATGAAAGAACGAACAAATTAATGAAAGAAGCAGCCCAGGGATATCATGAAGTCACAATGACTAGCTGGGTTCAATGCCATCAACCTTTTTCCCTGATAGTGGTGATCCAGCTGGCCAGAATTCTTTTGGCAGTATGCCCAGGCTTCACAAAACTTACATGGCATCTGCCCTCCACTTTAAGAAACCTATGTAACAGATACCCCCCTATCTTCCCCAACCATCCCTTCATAAAGTTAACACCTCGGATGTTTGTCACCTCAGAGTCTATAAATCAATGTAAACACTATATGCCCATTTTATTGGCTGGTCATTTACAAGGGTGTTTGTTGTATTTGCTACCCCAAATGCCCTTTTGTGCTCCCTTCCATTGATAAACACATCAATAAACCACTGGATTGGCAGGGTACTGCTCAAGGACTAGTGCCAGATTCCCATTTCACCATAGTCCAAGGAAAAGGTGCTGTTCAGCATTGTTTGAAATACACCAATTTGTTAGCTTTCTTTTCAGTTTGTTCTGAGCCCTGTGATGTTTCGTCAATTATTAGACAAAATGACTTATACGCATATGACACCAAGCATCCTGGTGATATAAAGTATAACAATTTTCAGTCATGATTAGAAGTGGCATGTGCAGCATTTGCATTCTAAAATTGCTGAGACAGGCAGAGCTCACGGCCAAACCGGTGAAGCGTGCAATTAGGTGGAGGGATATATAGTGAAGTGGGTTTGTCTGGGAGAATAGGTATGTGTGACCCCACAGAAAAAAATAAAAAATAAAACTGCTGCAGCTGCATCCTGTCTGGTCCCCAAGTTAAAAACACAGATGACTCAGTTCATAAGGCTAGCAGGCCGTGAACTTCTTTTTTTCAGACTTGACCGTATCATTTACTGACCTGACCCAAAAAGCAGCACTGTAGATAGTGCAAGAAGAATCAATATAAAGTTGGCCCTTCTTCTACCAGACGGAAAATCTCTATGAAGGACAACAAATATAGCACCATCAGTAATAAGTGACCTGCTGAGCAGCAAATAATAGTTGGCCAGTAATTGAATCATTGAAAACTTACAACTATGTTTAGGATGTTTCATTGCTAACAATAGGAGAAAAATCAGTGCGATAAATATGCAAAATACTAAATCTGTGTCATATTAGACTATTCAAGGATGCACCAGCTTTTACAAAGATGCTTGTGTGGATGACCTGGTGGCTTAGATGAAATCATTGATTTTGCAGCACAGAAATAACTTCTGGAGAGGGAGGAAATTGAAAACAGAGTTTGTGTGTTTGAGTGAGGCTGGCAGTGACGTGGCAGGTTTGCTACTGTATTCAATGGGAATGTAGTGATATTTTCATTATCTGTTATTGTTATATTGAATATTATAGTGAAGAGATGATGCGCTGAGAGTGAGTAAATATATATATATATATATATATATATATATATATATATATATATACATATATATATACATATATATATATATATATATATATATATATTCTGAACTGATTTTAAAATGAAAGTTTCATCACTATGTATCACAAAACCTTGAGTCTAAGCATTCAGTCATTTGTTTTACTTCTTTTGTGTCAGGCCCCACAGAGCCACATTTGAAGTAGTAGTGAGACAAAATTCATGCACTGTGTCAGTTGATTTCAAATGACATAGGGTAATGTTCAGATTAGGGTAGGGCAACTAAGCATAGTGAGTGAGCCATATTATGTTCTGAGTGATGCTCACTGAACCAGGCCTACTCCACACGAACATGGGTAAATGCACATCTGGTTTGCCTTTCTGTCTAAACAATATTTATAGCTACAGAAAACACATAAAAACACAATTTGCTTTTCAAAGTGGATAAACGTGAAAATACATTTCTGTTGTAGAATGGATAAGGGAAAATGTAGCTTCAACAGTAGAGAGTAATGAGAGTACATTTCTTTTCTGTACTTAGGGATTATTTTATTCGTAATTGCATTAAAGTATTTATGCTTTTACTCGTTGTTTCAAAGCTATATCTTTCTTACCCTCTATTAATTTCTATTTATCCCTCTGAAATAAAAGAAAACAGATTAAAATGAAATACAGTTATCGCATAAAGTTCCATTTGGACAAAAACCTTCTTCTTTCTCTAATTCATGCTGCAGGTAATTTTGAGCATTTCATCTCTGCATTTATATTAGACAAGTATTTTTTTAATAGTCCATTTTAATGGGTGTCACAGATTGTCACTGAATAAAAAATAACTACAGAATATTTTCACTTCACAAATCTTCAAATGCCTGTTCAGAAACAAGTTCACGAGAGTAGCATTTATTTGTAATCCAAGATTTCATGATTGACAGGTTCATTTCCTTTCTGCGTTGTAGATAGACACTGAAGGCATGGAGGGAGATATTAGCCCTATGCACAGTGAACATGTAACATCTTATTTTGGTCTGCTAATACTAAGATGAGCCTAAGATGAGCTAAAATTAATGAATAAATTCGGCAACAGTCTTCTGAATATCTGCAAACCAAGCTGTGCACATGTGCACATGCAATAGGATAGGCAATTGCATTAGGTAATTATAAGAATTTAAAGCTTTAGCTGAAAACACTTTACATCAAATATATCAATATATATATTAGGCAGCAAGTGAACATTTTGTCATCAAAGTTATAGGGTCAGGGCTGTTTTGCCATTAACAAATATATATATATATATATATATATATATATATATATATATATATATATATATATATATATATACATGACCCAGTTCAATATTTCCTTGCTCTGCCTAGTATTTGGCTTCCTTTTTAATGAAAAGTGATTATTCTGCACTTTTATGAAACAGTTCTGAGTGTTAAATCTTGTTAGATGATATACAATGCTTTACACATTAAATTTAATCCAGCCAGCAGTTGATAAATAGGCTTGAAATAGGCTTGTCCTCTGTTGCAGAGATTATGGTATCAAGGTAAATCATTATTTTGTGATATCCAGTACATCTATCACATGGAACACTTAAGTGGGGTGATTAGAGGTTCCCACCCCACCATTACTCACCGGAGCACCCTGACAGACTGATACAGAACCCTGACAAGAAGGGCTTGTACCAAGCATTAAAGCTACACGATGGAATAAAGTTTTCATTGAGAATTATTTACAGTGGCTCTGTTAAATCCGCTCCGATCCTGTCCCTTGAGCTTTGTGCATTGATTAGCTCAATCTGTTGCAAAGGATAAACATACTGGATGCTATAATATATTATACCTGAACCAGTCTTGTCTTGGTTTAAGTGTCAGTGTTTGGAATAAGAAAAAGAAAGAAATATACAATGTGGCTAATTAATTGTGGCACTAATGCATATTTTCAGTATTATATCTCAAAACTTGCATAATCCTACTTTGACTTAGAACATATAGAAAACACTCAGTGGCTCATTTGCCATAAAATGCTGAATGGATAAAAGTGAATCAACAAGAGGAAAATGAATCAAAAAGAAGAAAACGGATTACTAAGGATAAACACTCTTAAACACAGACAGTACTGAAGTTTGCAGTGGAATATGAATACACAGAAATTCCATTCAATACTATAGCACTTTTCACAATGGACACTGTTACAAAGCAGCTATACATATATATAATAAAAAATTACAATTTTTAATTTATTTCTAATGAGCAAGCCAAAGGTGAGCAAAAAGCACCTTCACATAAGGAAGAAACCTTGACAGGACATGCACATGGAAATGAGTTTTTTTAGGAGGTAATAAAACCAGCAACAGCTCTAGTAAAAGCTTCAGTGACTTTCACATCAAGTTTCTAGGTAAGTGTGTGTGTGTGTGTGTGTGTGTCTGTGTGTGTGTTATAATACAGTGTGCTTAGTTTTTAAATGTACTTTCCCCTAATTTCATACAAAACGTAAATCTGTGAATTGTGTAATGATATCGTTAAAAGCAAATTAGCAAATAAAAGCATAATGACTGCTTTATTTTCCTAGATGTGACAAATGAATCCTTAAATATTAAACTCTGCTCTTTTACTCTAATTGGTGACCAGTGGTTTGGGGTTATTAAGGCATTAATATGCACTGCCAGAAATATTAGTTCCTTTAAAAAGGACTGGTAGGTTAATTGAAGAATATTCCTCATTAATTTGTTGAAGCTGCTACAACTTAATAAACTTATGCACTTTCAGACTTGTTGGGTACCATTTAGGATGAACCACAGTTTGTGTCATTGCAATGCAGTCGCTATGGAAAATGCTGGAGAATGACTAATACCAGATTGAGTAATCCTGTGGAGATGTTTTGGAACTGTGATATAGGGTTCATTTGTTTTCGATGACTCTGTTACTGTAACATACAGCCATGTAGAGTCTGAGGGTGTGGTAGACTTGCTGATTTGTCCATAGTTAGTAATATCATTGCTTAATTAGTACATTTCATCCTTGATCCTACAACTCAACACATATATTACTGTATAAAAAACAGAAAGGTAGTATACAGGGGTTTGCATATCACACACCTCAATAGGAACACCTGTACACGTGTACATTTACATAGATATCCAATCAGCTAACCATGTGGCACCGACACAATGCATATAGTCATGCAGATACGGGTTCAATGCATATAGTCATGCTTATACAGCTTCAGTTAATGTTCATATAAAACATCAGAAATGGGGAAAGAAGTGTGATCCCTGTGACCTTAACCGTGGCAAGCTTGTTGGTGCCAGAAGGGCTGGTTTGAATCCTCCAGAAACTGCTGATCTCCTGGGTTTTTCCACACACAACAGACTCTAGAGTTTACACAGAATAGTGTGAAAAACACAAAGAATCCTGTGTGCATGGTGTTTGCACCTTGTTGATGCAGAGATATTGGGGAGAATGACCAGCTGCCTGTCATCTGTAGTGACTCATATAACCACTCTATACAACCATGGTGAGCACCAAAGAATCTCAAGACATTAAACCTTCAGATGGTTGAGCTACAACAGGAAGGATGTACTAACTCATATCATCACTCTTTACAGAAACAGAAGAAAAACATCTCAAACCATCTCAGAAAGCACAGGATATCAAACTTTCAGCAGAAGACCACATCAGGGTCCACTCCTGGTCTCCTGTTGTTGTAGCCCATCCACCTTAAGGTTGATGTGTTGTGGTTTCTGAAATGCTTTTTTCCCCTTTCTATAAAAAGTCATTATATGAGTTATTTTATCCTACCTGGCAGCTGGAACCAATCTGGCCATTTTCCTCAGGTTTCTCTTATCAGCAAGGTGTTTCCACCCACTTAATGTTTTTGTTTTTTCATGCCATTCTGTGTATACTCTAAAGACTATACAGACACTTTTTCTTCTTCTGATTTTTGATGGGAACAATACCTAATGCCTCTGACATGCATCTGCATGGTTTTATGCATTGTGCTGCTGCCATATGACTGGCAGATTAGCTAAAGGCGTAAATGAGCAGAGGTACAGCAGGTGTTCCTATTAAAGTGGACTGTGAGTGTAGACAGTACATAAAGTTAGCAAACTGTTACTGCAGTGTGATTCAATGCGAATGCATGAAAATGACCATGCTGTTAGCCTGTATGCCATTTGATATTCAGAGTGATAGCAATTGGGAATAAGCCACCATACTGTAAATGAATTAGAAACTATAGTCTCTTTGAGGCACTGCACAGTCTTTGAAGCACGGCACTAAAAAAATATAAAATTTTGTCCTGACTCTCAAGTTAAGCTCTAAAATCTCCAACCGCTTTAATAAGAAACTATGTGAAGAGCAGAGGAGCGGTTGTTCATGTAGGCCAATTGGTATTCATGACGGTAACAGGGGTTCAGGAAGGACATAATGAATTAGCACAATGTACAAGGATAGTTGTGATTGTTGAAATCAAAATCCAATTAAGTCTAATTAAGTTGTACATTATATATGAGTTTCACTAATGAGAAGCATGCTATAGCTGCATGTGTACTTAATACTGTAGTGGGGACTAATTCTTTTTTTTTGTTTTTTTTCAGTAAAAGTAAGCTATCATTAAAGGAATACATACAGTTATATTGTCATTTGTGTTAACTTTAGTGAATAAGTTATTCTTATTCTTATAAGGTATTAAGCAGAGCCTTATTTAAAGCTACAGAAGCTTGGCATTATTAAGAATAAAAAAAACAAAAAAACATGATTATTAATTATTGATTATTTTGTGTAACATGAGGTTCCCGGGCTGCTGTGAGGCACCCTGACAACGGTATAACAATAATTTACAGTTAGAACTGTGGTGCGGTGTTGGGTAAAAATTGGCAAGACGTTTTATGCATATGTCATGCAACAGCTCATCTACATCAAGTGTTATCATGGGCCGATTTAAGACGCAAAACAATGCAGTCTACATGATGATTGGCAGAGAGAGAGAGCGAAGACAAAGCAAACGGAAGTGAGAGAGTGAAGGAGAGAGCATCTGATACTACACTATAAAAGAAAAATGATTCAGGATTTATAGAGTTCTAGCTTTATTATTACTGTCACAGTTTCCCTCATTCATCCTCAGGTTCCCATGGCAACATATGGCATACGGCATATTCTCCTGTTTCTTTCTATTTTTTATTTTGTTTTGCTCCATATCCTGTCATTGATCTTTGGCCTAATTGAGTTGACCTATTCTATGTTAGTCCTCTGGTTCTTTGAATGTATACCATGTTGTGTCATCGTTTTAGTACGATAGAGTGCTTTTTAATTAATTCATTTGCATTTTTGAAGGATAAGTTTTTGTTAAGTTTTTCCTGGTGAATTGTTTGCCATGTTTATGTCACATGTGATATATCACATGTGATAACCCTGTCTAATAAATATCAAGCCTCTGCACTTGCACCCTGCTTGTCATCCAATTATGTTACACTTATTAAACATGTAAGTTTAAAGTTTAAACACTAATTTGATCTTTACCTTGGTTTGAGGCTAGTGAATGATAGATTATCACCAGAGGTGGTTATTCTTGTTGTGGAGTTTGTATCATTACCCAGTTGAGAAGTTTGTGAGCTAGGGAATTTAATCTGAATTTTGATCTGTGTTTAATAGATTTACCTTAACATTTATATTGTATTTGGCAGACACCCTTATCCAGAGAAATGTACAAAAGTGCTTTGAAATCTCTATCAATAAATACATCAATACTGGTTTGTTGGGTCACAGCCTAGGATACTGTGACTCTGTGTCCTAGAAAATATAACACTTTCTTTTTTAACAAACAGTACAAAATAACTGATAGTTTATGTATTTCAGGAAGAAGTAGGTCTTCACCCGTCGTTTGAAGACACTCAGATGTGCGGACATCTAGGGGAAGTTCATTCCACCACCTAGGTGCTGAAACAGAGTCTTGTTGTATACATACCTTGTACTTTGAGAGATGGTGGGACCAGTTGAGTAGTGCTAGAAGATCCGTGAGAGCATGCTGCAGAGCGAGGAGTGATAAGAGCTTTGAGGTAAGAGGGTGCTGGTCCATTTTTGGCTTTGTAGGCAAGCAACATAGATAGATAAACTCTGGTGAGGGTTGTAGCTAACAGTGTGCTAACATTATCTGGTTTGTGCAATTTATATGACGGGATTGGGGAACACAATTCATATATTAGATAATAAAGTACAAGGTGAACAGTGATTGTGGATTGAATGAATAAATGAAAAGGGATTATAGTTTTATTTTGACACTATATTTCATTTATCTAGCTATAGATAAGTGAAATATAGTTGGCTATATTTAGGTTAGCTGTATCTAAGACACCCAGAGATGTGTGGAGCCTTAGGGAAAAGAGCTTGCAGTAAAGAAACCCATTTCCTTTCAACTATATTTTAGATAGCTAACAAATTATAGGTGTGTAGTTCTAATAATTTGTGCAGTGGAGGAAGAATACAGCATAATCAACGTTATAAAATAGACTCGCAGTAAAAAAAAAAATCCAATTTCTTTACTAAAAAGAAATAATTTAGGAAGAAGAAAACAGTCTGTCAAAATGCATGATGTCTGATAAAATAAGCATTTTGCTTAAGCTTTATGATTCCCATAGACTCTTGTTGGACTAGAGTTACCAGATCAGTTGCAGGACAGCAGAGCTGCTTTTGTGGGCCACCCAGATAACAAATGAGTGATGGCCCAGTACTGGCCCACATTACTGCTTTCATTTGGCCAACATACAGTACCTCCATTAAAAGAAGGCATGTGAAGCACATTTTGTTTGACCTGCAGTAAATCAGTAGCAGCATGAGTAAAGTATAATTATAGTAGGCTATAGGGCTTATGAAAAGAAGTGAAAAGCTGCAAACCAGCTGCAAGCAGTCTAATAGAGAATAAGATGCTAGCTGTAGTATAGTTTGTCATGTTTAATTATATTCATGGAGAGAAAGTTTGGACCTCGAACCACCCGGCTGGTATAAACCATGCTGTACGTTCTGGGACATTACACTTCAACCAGTTAAATCTGTGGTGTATTCTGATTACAGGGAAAAAGCTTGTTCTAATAGCATTTGCTTTTCTGCCTCTTTAAGCCAAAAAAACAGTGCTTGTTTGGCAGTCCCATCTGTCTCAACCAAAAGAAGGCTTTCTCATGGTTGTTATAGCCTACAAGCAACCTTGTTTTCCCCCAAAAAAGCTTTTTTCATTTAAGAGAATTGGTATGGCCATTGGAGCGAAGCAGTGGCCTGCAGGAAGTATACATTTATAAGTGATATTTTAACATAATATAATTTAATACTAATTTACCGCCATAAGTTAGTTTGTATCTTTTGTGGGTACTATCTATGACTTTTAGGAATTGTCCTATGAAAAGCAAGACCCCTGTGTTGGACTCGTCAGTTAAGTGTTTGGTTAAATGTTCAGTACTGCTTGATTTGGTCTCTCTGTAGCTGTAATGGCTACGGACCTTCGCACTTCCATCTTCATTTTCTAAGAATGTATTCCTCTCTAATAAAGAGAGACATTTATGCTCCCTGATTCTTAATAGGTAATTGGAAACCTTGAGCAAAATTTACTTGCTTATATAGTAATTGATATGTGTATATACTGTGTTTTAGTTCAAAATTGTGTTAATAGATCCACTGAAACATTTCCTGAAGTAATGAATTAATTCGCTTCTTTTTTGTATGTATTACTGTGAAGCACTGGGTGTTGTCAATAAATGTTAAAAATAATAGAGAGAGAGAGAGAGAGAGAGAGAGAGAGAGAACCCCTTTCTCCTTATTTTGAGCATGTTTTTGTTCGCCATGATTCAGCCTTTTTGTTATTTGGCTCTGTTCCTGATTGCCATCAGCTTTTTGAAAAGATTTAATGAAATAGTTGTTTTGACATTTTCTAATATACAAGGACAACTTTAAAAACAAGCAAACCAAGCAGAAGGGGGGAATCTGGGAGATGGATGAATAAGCGGATGATCAATTCAGCACCCTAGTGCTGAATGATCAAAATCAGCTGCAGGTCTGGATGTGAATGAAACCTTACTAGCATGGTTTAGAGAATCTTGTATAAAGAAAAACTTTCATTTTCTATCCATCAAATAATTTCATCTGCTAAATAAAAAATAAAATAAAATAAATAAAATTTGTAACTTGTTTTTACTTTTTCCATTTTTATCCATTTCATATGTTCCTGAAATAAACCCCCTCTTGCTTGACGTGATAAATGAAATATATATATATATTTTTTTTTTAATGAAATAATTGACACTGGAAATGTTTTATTTTTTTTAATTTAAAATATAGCTTTCTTCCATTTTCCCTCACTTTCATATCTGTACTAAAGAGCTTATATCTTTTGGGATTCATAGTGAAATCTATAAATGTAGAAATCTGAGGATCTATGAGAGGAATGAGGGAATGCTCAAATTTCAAACTTGCCCAAATTTGATTAAAGGTTGCATCAGTGTTCCTCATCCTTCTGGGTCTAATTCATATTCTGCTGTCTCTCTTGTTGTACAAAAAACAGCTTCTGTTTACAATAGGATGTAAATGAATGTGGAAAGGCTGTTTAAATTATGTTTCCAAAATACTTATCCTTAAGGATGTTTATATAGAAGAGAGAGAGAGAGAGAGAATATTGTAAATGTGTATGTATTGTGTATACAAACAAAAATATTAACACACATCATAAACTGCATATTTTAGATAATTTTAGATTATCTTAAATTATGAAAAATTGAGATTTTTGTACATTACAGTCACTTGGAGGAATTCAGTGTGACTGTCTTGTCCTTGGTTCTCTTTCAAAAGGAGGAATAAGATGAATTTAAAAACAACAATGATGATACCCTTATACTCTTCTTTCTGGAGTCTACTATCATTGAGGAGGGCAGGTAGTGGTGGGGTATGGAGTGCATGTATTCCAGTTGTCCTATCTCCAGTGGTACAGTTTGCTGCCTGGTGGTTTGTGATATGTCATTATTCCGTGATGCACTGTTGTTTGGAGACTGGGTCACCGGCTTTGGAGCATCTATGGAGGAAATTTCTCCAACCCACTTTCAGTCTTTTTATTCAAGTCACTGCTGTGTTAGTCATAGAGATTAAGCAAGCAGGGCATCCTACAGTGGCTTGCATAAGTTTTCCTATCCCTAGATTTAGTTGTGGTGCAGCCTGCAACTGAAATGGAATTATTGGTAATGAATCTACATAAAATAACCCATAATACTGCAATAATAATTAGTTTGAGGGTGGGATTAATATAGATTAGAAAACTATTAAAAATGAAAAACAATTGTTGTGAAAGCATAAGTATTCACTACCATAGGCGTGAAACCCCTGAATTAGTTCTGGTGTCATTAAGAGTCAGATAATTAGTTGAATAGAATCCGCCAGTCTGCAATTAAAGTGTCACATGATCTCACTATATCCTACAGCTGTTTCTGAAAGTTATCATATCATAATCTACAACTGTTTCATATCTGACCTACTATGATTAATTTCACTTAAATAACTTAATTGTTCTATATTTAAGTTTTTTCTTAGTCTTATATTTTTGTATGTATATATAGTTACTAACTAAACTGAAGTAACACAAGAATTTCAATAAAATCTATCTATCTATCTATCTATCTATCTATCTATCTATCTATCTATCTATCTATCTATCTATCTATCTATCTATCTATCTAGTTCTACAAAAGTATGATTCAGTTCTACCCAAGAACTGAACATTACAATCATTATTTTAAAAAATGAACAGAACATGGCACAATAGCAACTCTGTCTAGAAAACGTCAGTGACCAGGTAATGAGGGAATGAAGCCTACGAATAAAACCTCCCTTGATGTGTTTCTTGTGAAATTTGTGTTCATTTGTCTTGGTTTTTGTGACTGTGTTGCAGACATAATTCGATTTACCTACCCATTTTATAGTTCCTCTGCTAAATTACACTGAAAGATGAGCCTTTTAAGTTCTTGAGCACTCTGTATGCAGTGAGAATAAATAAGGAACATAATGAGTTTATTCACCCATTGACAAGAAATAAGAAGCCTTCCATAACACAAAGCGTAATGCTTTAAAGTAAATGTTAAAGTGGTAAATTGCTTAAAAAAGGCTTTACTTCAAACAATTTACCAAGTTCAACAAGATTAGAAATTATAATTGTATTTAACAAGGTGCTTAGCTATACATGAGTAGATCTGACCTCACCTGTAGCTTGCTGTATTTTTAAAAGTGTGTCAAAATGCATGTACCTGTAATGATTATGTGACACCCTAGCAGGTATGGGGTGAAAATATGGATGCAGGACGCAGCCTTTAGAGAGCATGACTTTTCTTTTATTTCTTTTTACCAATGCGTTTTTCGGCACCTTGTTCACCACCTCACGGTAAAGAGGGCAAGCAAAAGCACAAGGTCCTGCTCTGTTGCTGCAGCTCGTTGGAGACACTCTTACCACCCCCTTCCTTCACTGCGAGACACATAAATAGGCTCACATTAATCACACACAGGTGTAAGCTCATTCACAGAATTACTCGTGCCTTATCCCTGACTCCACCCTCCAGTCACAAACAGTGCTCAACCACAACCTCCAACGCCACAGATTAATTTTATATTCCACAAAGCAATAAGGGCTTCCACAGGATTTATTCAGCTAGGTCCTTAATGGTTACCTCTCTGACAGATGTGGAGTATTTTTTCTGCTTTTATACTGACCAGCTGTGCAAGTGCAAAAAGAAATATGTTCAACCCCAACAGTCAGAAAGAAGCAAATATCGGGTTCCCCTGACAAACATTTTCCCTGGATGTTGCATTTTGCCTTATGTTCTGCTCACTGAGCAGTGAGCTACATAGATGGAAATGATTTTTTCCAGAGCATTTATATGCCAGGTTTTTATATGTAGGTTTAATATTCAGAAATGTTAAGCAGATATAACAATGTTTAAGGATAAGAGTGATTTCTTTTTAACTTCGGCAGCTTTTATGTGCTGAGTTTTGACACACTTGACACCTGGCAATTCATTTCCATCATTCTGAGAACTGAGCTAGAAAATAAAACAGCTATTTCACTAATGCCATGTCAAGGTTATATAGTTTGTTGATGTTGGGTCTGCATTAATCAAGGCAGCTAATTCTGTCCAAGCAGACTATAGAACTTCAGGCAATGAAAAAAAGATGACACTTTGATAGAACACCAAAGCACATAGCAATCTGCTAACAAAATTACCAAACTATACAAACAGCATTTGTGAACGTTCTGCATCGTCATTCATAAGTGGAGAAATGTCGGTGATTGCTACCTATGAAGCCTTGAAATGTAATAACAATCAATGTAATAAAGACACTTAAATGAAAGGTGGTTTTAGACAAAGGCCATAGCATCACCTCAAGGATTTTTTTAGGAAGGTTGCTAAGACATGGCAAGGCAAGGTAATTAACATCTGTTAATACACATGGTTTTCAGAGAACCGATTATGTATGTCACATTCAATCCATCTGAGATGCCAGGGTCTTGTGATAGAGATATTCAGGAGACAGAACATCTGCCACGTTCTGGGAGGTCTCTCTCTCCCTCCCTCTCCCCTAATCCTTCATATCTTATCACATCATCATCAAATAATCAGCATGCCACATCAGTTTGACCATCGCTTCTCCTAAGGAGACTTTGATAATATCTCTCTAGGCTGGAGAATGCTCATGATTGACACTATGTATTGTTCCAGGGGAGTCACATTGGTTGACAATAATTTATTGACTGGGGTGACTTTTAACTATCTAACACATGTATAATGGGTAACAGCTGCTATTGTGAAAGTCTAATTGCTTCACCTGTCAGTTCAGGCCCATAAGCGTGCTAAATAAGCTCATGGTATCAAACCATTTAAGTAGAATATGGAATGCTTCTAAACTGAACCTTCATCATTAAGATCATTTTGCTGAATGTGAAGAAGCTGACTGTAAGTGAGAAATAAGACCTAGTTAGCAGACACAAAAGCAACAAAAATGCTAAGTTGCTTGAATCCTCTGCCACCAGTGCTACATTTCCTCTGGGCTTTGGTTTTATTTTAAGCCTTGTCAGTTCTTCTTATGTTTTTGTTGCTAAAATTAAAGAACTAGCAAACAAAGTAAGACATGAAAATAATGAACTGTCATTACAAATACACTGAAAACAAGGAAATATCTGGTTTAACAATTTTTAGAGAATATACATTAAATATATTTTATGTAAAAAAAAAGTTTCTCATCATAACATTATGTCATTGTTTCTAATAAACTTACTTTAAACAAGTTTAATTAGTTTTGATTTAAGTTCAATGTAGTATTAACGTGTGGCAGTAATGTGGCTGGTGCACTGTGTAAGATATTATACAGAGCTTTATAAATACACAGTCAGATCATGTTGGATGTATGAAACCAAATAATGTTATTTTAACACTCATTTCAATAACACGAAACTAATGTATGCATTTGAATTTAGTAAATGTACCTTTTTTTATTGTGAGAGGACAATGTTCTAGCTACTTGCTTTTGACATCATGTAAATCGGAACCTATAAAATAGTGTTAAATCTTCTTCTTCTTCCCTTCAGGGGCCACTATAGCGAATCATCTCTCCCCACCTATCCCCATCTTCTGCATCCTCAACACTTGCACCCACTAGCTTCATATCCTCATTTATTACATCCATATACCTCCTCTTTGGCCTTCCTCTTCGCCTCCTGCCTGGCAGCTCTACGTCCAACATTCTCCTACCAATATACTCACTCTCCCTCCTCTGAACACATCCAAACCATCTTAATCTGCCCTCCCTAACTTTGTCCCCCAAACTTGTTCCTAATCCTGTCTGACCATGTCACTCCCAAAGAGAACCTCAACATCTTCAGCTCTGCTACCTCCAGCTCTGACTCCTGTCTCTTCCTCTCTCATGTCTCTAAACCATACAGCATGGCCGGTCCCACCACTGTCTTGTACACCTTCCCCTTGATTCTCGCTCATATTTTTCTATCACAATAAAATAGTGTTAAATGAATGATAAAAAAAAAAAAAAAACTCCTTACGTACAAATATCCAAAAACCATGACAAAGAAACGGAATCAAAGCTGGCTAATGAGTTTGGTTATTAGCTAACATTAGTAGCTGGCTATGTGGTTCACAAAAAAAGAAACAATTTGGTGATACTCCCTCAATGACACATCAAATAATGACCTCCTATGTGTTAAAAGTAAAATAACATTATGAATATTTTCATTAATTCTTGTGTTTCATCTGTAGTTTGACCTTTTCTGAGCACCTATATACTTTTTCTTGTTAGAGCTGATATGTTTCAGATGTTTGTAACAACTGGCATAAATATGTTTAGCTAAATTTATTTATTTATTTATTTATTTATTTATTTATTTATTTATTTATTTATTTATTTAATTATACCTTTTTTATAATTTTATTTATTTATTAAGGTGCTATTTTTCCTCCCAGTGCCCACATTGCAACAGATGTAATAACTTTTCACTTTGGAGAAAAGGTCAGGTATTAAAATAAGTCTGTGATTTTTAACTAAGTGTAATGCATGATGCACAGCTAAACCTCGGGTTCATGTTGAGGATTAAATACTTTTTTTTGCTTACATACTCACTGGCTACAAACACAGAGGCTTTAAAATATATGCAGGCAACATGTTACAGAAGATTTGAATGTAATGTAGTCCGAACACATCCAGTTTGCTGACTTACAGACTAAAACATGCTTAGTACAGATATAGACCATCATGTGCTTCCATGCAAAGAAACATTTAGTCAGAATCACAGAAGCAACCCACATACTTGACCTAAGACCGATTTCCCTCTTGTGAAGAAAAAAAAACCTTAGAAATGCAGTTGCTACTGATAGCTATGTGTTGTGCTGACATATAGACTGTGCTTTCATAAGAATAAATGCTGTTAAAGGTGAGGTACCTTGAAAATATGAAAAAAAAAAGAAATGTAAAAGCCCACTGCAGACACACAAAAATCCTATTCTCACTTGCCACTTGTCCTTAGATAAGCATTGACGTAAAGATTTTATATGTATGGGAGGATGTACTGTATGTGTATGTGTGTTTACACACACAGATTTGTTCTGCTTCTGTACACGATATATAAGGCTATCCATCTGCTTCTATACATAATGCTAGCCTTGATAAATAGCTGCTAGCTTCCATCACACCTATAGGAATGGCAAAGACAACAGGTCAAAGATGGGAAATGAACGCAGGGGCGTGAGATAGAATGCAATTAGATCATGCGAAAACACTTTAATGTAAAGGCAGTTTTACAGTGTAGAAGGCAGCAGGTGGCTAGAGCTTGAAAGTGATGCAGTGTTTCATGTATTTATATCTATGCTCGCACACATGTACCTATTTTGACTTGTCTCGAACATTGTGCATTTCCTGCCTCGAATCAATCAGTACATCAGGTTTGCAAGCAGACAAGACTATAGTATAATCAGTATGACGTGCCATCTGCCCACACGTCATAGCCATCTGCACCGCAATCAGTCCCTTCCATTCTCTTTCCTTGCTCTTCAATCCCATAATATTGTGTTTCTAATATCAACCGTGATGAGAATTAATGGAATTGTATGGGGTGAATAATTAACAGATGGTGCCATGGGATAAATACAAATAAATACAATTAAGTTACATGAAGTGACAGATTCCATCACTCCCAGTGATACATAAGGGGTTTGTTGATCAAATGGGGTTTGGAAGGCACTCTAATACTCATTTAGTCATGTATAATACAGGCTGTCCTTGCAATCATACGGATGGTTACTCTCTTGGTTACTCTCAGGTTGGTGGGTCATGTTTTGTGGTGTCCTTGGTGAGAGAATGTTTATCATACATAATTTTTTCTACCTTTCCTGTTTACACCTCCCACGAGCCTGTTGTTGCGAGGAGGACTCTGTGGTGGAATTGTAGTGGAATAGTGAGAGGGAATTTACTTACCAAAAAAGTTAAATTGAATAAGTTGGTAAGTGACATAGGTAAATAAACAAATAAACATTAATCAATTTATTAATTGGAACAAAATTTCTCCTTTCTTGCTACCCTTACTATATAATTATATAACTATAAATATAAAAATAAATTTATAACTAATAATCTTTTTTGCTGTTAAGAAATGCTTTGAGTTATTTATTTATTTATTTATTTATTTA